>NW_008624963.1:0-21715 GCF_000691845.1 Merops nubicus
TCCCTTCCATGATACAGATATGGAAACGGAGGCTGAGATGACACGATTTGCTCTGTCATACGTGGTGTCAGGGACAAGAGGGCTGGAGGATTAGCTGCCAGCACTCTTCACCAGATTGCATGGCCTCTCCAAGAAGGTTCAATGAACTTGCAGAAACATGAGATGTTCAAAGCAAGAAAGATGGGGATCTGGAGGAGACATGAACAAGGCTGCAGGGTGGGCTTGGTTTAACCAAGCTCTTTCTGCGTTCACTAAAAAAAGAGGACAACTGCCCATTGAGGTGTCCTCTCTCTCCACTTACTATAGCAGGAGCTTTGTCTCTGCTGTGTCTGAAGTCAGCCAAAGCAAATAAACACACAGCAGCACCTTGTGTTACTCATTTGACCCAGGTACTGCCACTGCCACCACCAAAACCTCTGCCAACCCACCACACTGCCCTACATGGCACTCATCTGGAGTGGCATTTGAGGCTGGACACATCCATCACACAAAAATAAGCTCTACACCTGCCTTTTCAGTTTGATACTAGGCTGCATCCTGCAGATGAGGATGTGGAGACATTTTTCATGCTTGCTGTGCTGCTTTTTCCTCCAACACCTGTACATCCACCAACTGGGAAGAAATTTTGGTCAAGAATTAGATAGAGATGCCTTTCAACAGAGCAGAAACCTAGTTTTGACACTGTTAGAAAGGAAGACCTTCATTTTTCATTTTGAGCCCTGCCATGTCAGAACATTGCTTTTACAGTATTATCTTTTCAAGGCACAACTGAAAAGAAATGTTGCAGCTGGACCAAAAACAGTGTTTCTTTCAAAAAAAAAAAAAATTGTCTTTCACAGGAAAGAGGAACACTAGATCCTCATTCAGAACTGGCATAAATTTGCAGAAAGCTTCCTAACCTGACAGAAGTTAACCTGCTATAACTAGACATGCATACAGTGTGAATTCTTTGCTTTGTGGCTAAATGGCTTCATCTTTCCAAATTTAAAGGTGAACCAATCAAGACCCACTTTTGTCTTCAGATCAGCTCTCCACTAGAAAGGTAACTATTAGAAAAAGGCTAATTAGCATAAATTAGTGTTACTGATATTTAAATTGCTGTGCTTCTCTCTCTCCAGGGCCTCCTTTGGGTAGGTATCTCAGGCTGTGTTCATGAACTGTCATACTCCTACCACACCTGATTTTCATACAAGAAATATTTTGGCTCCGATTGTCACATTTACCACAATTTTTTTACTCCACAAAAACAGCCACTTGACCACTTTCGTTACCTGAGTTTTCCCTCCTAGACTGCAGAATCTGACGTCTGTAAAGAACCTGTTACTGATGTAAAAGAAGAAGAAAAGAAACTGAATATCTCTCAGAGCACTGAAAAAGATGCCCGAGAAGTGAACTGGATGAACAGCAAAGCATTTGGTGCTTTGCAAGGCAGGCATCTGCATCCCTCAATTCTGCCAGCACGTGCTTTGCAATTTTCAGTTTGATAAATTTTGATGCTTAGGCACCTTAAAATATGAACATAAGTTCATTAGAAAATATTTCCTCTCCTCTCGAGCAACACAGATGTGAGGGATGGTGCAGGCACGGGATGAGCGAGCTAGTTTCCCTGCTTCCAGCAGTGGTATCAGGTCGATGCTGGATAAACTGTATGTGGAACTAAGGCATTTAACTGTAACATCTTTGGATGGAGGAGGTAATGGTTAAGGCTCAGAACATCATTTAAAGGGACACTGATTCTTGAACACAGACAGATGTGATATATAAAAATATTAATCAGTCTTGACTACTGCACTTCAAGACATCTTTTAAAAATGCTATAAATATCAGACAGTATGACCTAATTTACTGCCAGTAACTCAGTCTTCTGAGGAGGAATATTCTTGTTTCATGTAATCATTCCCTAATGATGCTGTGAGTCAAGGGCAAGCAGCATTGTCTTAGGACATCGGGAATACAGGCCAGAGAAACTAATTTGTAAATGGGAAGTTAAACTGATACCTTGTTTCCTGTTCCAAATTACATGAAGTCTGAAAGGAAGGGAAAGGAAGGAGAACAGTACTGTTGGAAGAAAGGCACCAAGTTGTGGGGAGTTTGGTTTTATTTGGTTTGTCTTTTTATTCTGTTTACAGGATTTGTTTCGAATGCTCCCTGGATTTTCAGTTCAATCAATAGGTTTGGAATTTGTCCTACATTACAGTCCATCATGTTGTTATTGTGCATTTAAAGGCCACCAAAAAAACTGAATGACGAATTGGGTGTGAGTGCATTTTTAAAGAACAAATATACGTTGTGCAGAGAGTAAACAACTGATATGCACACCTCTGCAAGAGTCCCATCCTCGGGGCTACTCAGCTCCTATGTAAAGGTGCTGAACACCTGCAGTAACCCAAGGGAGACTTTGATTGCTCAGTACTTCTTGGGAAGTGCTCAGCATTTCTCAACATGAGCCCTGTCCTGGTGTTTATAAGAAACACTTCTATGTTTTAGGAACTGAAGTAGGGCACGGGGCTGATGAGAGGCTCCTGCTGGCAGCTTGTTGTGCCGACTTCATTCTTGGCTTCATCTGATTATTTTCCCTGTGATGTTTTGTTAGTATTGGCAGAAAAGCAAACTAGCCTCAAACTATCCATCAGATTATGAATTACCTTCCAAGCCATAATTCTCAATTATTATCCAGCTGTTACCTATATCCTGTGGGCACTGACAATGCAGATGGTCAAAGGAGTGCAATGGAGTAAATGACTGAGTAAAATAGACTGAGTTTTATCCCTTTGTTATTTTTTTACTTATTGCTCCCTTTTTTATTTCTTTTTGGTCTTCAAGGAGTAAAACAGGAATCTTTAAATAGAATGGAGGACACACCAATAAATACCGGACATGATAAACACATTAATTGAAATGGTACAGTGCAGCACAAGCTGTAGAAATTAAGGATTTAGAGTGCTGACATTTTAAATTATGATTTTTCCATCAGCACTGCATGATGAGTAGCAGGGCTGTCAGGCCTGCCTGACTTCAGAAAAAGATTTTTTATTATATATTATTTTCCAGTACTATGGTGCAGTTGAGAAAAATTATTAACCCCATTTCACAGCTAAAGGAAATGACTAAAACATCAGCTAAGGTATCACCGAGGTCAAAGTGCAGTCTCAAAATCTGGCTCTTGCTCAGTGGTGATGCTTTGGGAAAGCACACTCACCTGGTGCCATGAGGTCCTCTACCACTTTCTTCTCTCTCCCTTTCATGGCTGGGCTGTGATCTCAGGCCTGAGTGATAGCAGCAGTGCAAGCAGCTGGAGTTTTTTTCCACAGCTCCTTCTTGGCTTGCCTTCATTCTCTAGCTGGAGAACACTCTGTCTGGACTGGCCTTGCTTCCAAGCATGAGAACTAGACTAAATGTAATTTTCACAATAGCAATACTGTTCTGTAGAATCAGCTCTCCTGTCAAGAAAAGCCACCTCTGTCTCTGTCGAGGCTACTAATAGTATCCTGCACCACATGAGCCAAACCAAGGGATTTCTCTGATCTGTCATGTGCTGCTGTTTTAAGAAAATGGACACGGCAGCTACAATGGAGATACCTGTGCAGAGATACTGACAATTTGGGAGTCAGGAACACATTCCTATAGTGGGACATAATTCCAGCTGCAAAAACGTAATTTACGACCTCAGCAGTTCCAATCTATCTGGTGCACTTCAGGACCATACATTGTGCATGCAGCATAGATTATCTATCCTGAAAATCTTTGATGTAAAACACATTTAAGCCTCCATTTAGTATAATGATATGAAAGTCAGTATCTTTTAAAGAGTTTACTCCATGCCCTGTCAATGTGGGACAACTTCAATCAGTAGGACCTTCTGATTTCAGTGAAAGATGGTGGTCCACGAGAATCAAGCCTGAGCTTTCACATCTGTGCTCAGGGCAAGCAAATGTGCAATTCTGACAAGTAATGAACAACTGCAGAGCTGCAGGCATAAATAGTGCTGGCAAATAACACTGAAGTACACAATACAAGATGAGATCCTCCACTGGCGTGATCCTGAGCCCAGTCTGCCTAGGCCTTCATTTTCTGATGAAACTGAAACAAGGAATGAGAACAAGGAATGAAGCAGGATGACAGCAGGTGTCATCTGATCAACAATTTTTATGGGCACCGAGGGCTGCCAATGAGAGGCACCATGGGAATGAAAAGCAGATCTGTCCCTCTTCTGCAGAGGAAAGTACCCTCTGATCCAGCCCACTTGGAGACCCATGGGAGAGCGGGCTCTGCCCCAGGGGCCAGGCAAGGGGACAAAACTCTAAACAGCTCCAGTTCTCAGCCCACACTCTTTATTCTTTCTTTCATGACGCTCTTCTAGGCTACTCTAAAGTCCCCAGAGTTAGCTAGAGCTAGTGTCCCTCTCAGCTCTCTCACACCTTCAAGATAACGTGCATGTTATGATGCGGTACACGTGCCTGTGACCCGCTGGAGAATGCCCTTGTGCACATTCATATGCAGCCTTCCTTGTGCAGACCTCCTTAGCCCCAGTAAGGCACAGATCTTCCCAGCCTCACTGTGGCTCAGGCCTCAGATCTGCCCTGCCACTGTGGTATGTTCACTCACAGTCCCAGGCAAATTTACGAAATCTCATAAGCTGCTACTACAACAAAACAGCCACTCCAGGAAAACATCAGTAACAGTTTTTAGAACAAAACTGAGCACAGACAGAATGTACAGGCCAAAATCCTGCACAGCTAGGAAAAATCTTTTAAGGGACTCCTCTATGCATTTACTGTTAAGAGGCTTGATAGAATAAAGAGAGGGAATGTGTCAATGACATTTCAGGTAAGAAATCCAAGTGTAAAGGAGTCTCTGTCCCTCAAATTACAGCTGCAGTAGACTGCAGACAGATCTTCCCCCAGCGTTTCTCCTCGCAGCGGGGACATGGGCCTCTGCTGGATCCGTCCCTAGTTTCTCTAACAAACCAGGGCTCCTGAGGTTGGGCTGACACATGTTCCACTGTATCTCCTCTACTTTAATCTTTGGGAGGATTATTAGTATGTGTCTTCACAGCAGGGAGTAGTGGAGAGACACTTTGTGGAGAGAGACAATCACCAGTGCCCCAAGGTGATAGCCTGGCCACTTCACATACAAAAAGAACCAAACAAGAAGAACCTGAGGACTTGAATGAATTTAAACAAAACTAGATATCTACCTCAAGAAGTTTGCCTAGCCTAAACCTCTGAACTTTAGGAACTAGTACGCATGCTTAATGAACTTATACATAGTAACTTCTCCTCCCAGGGGAGGCATAAAATGAAGTTAAGGAAGACATTTTTTTCCCATGAGAGTAGTGAGACCCTGGCCAGGTTGCCCACAGAAGTGGTAGGTGCCCCATCCCTGGAACCATTCCAGGTGACGTTGGACTGGGCTCTGACCAACCTGCTCTAGTTGCAGATTTCCCTGCTCACTCCAGAGACATCTAGGCTGGACTAGACAACCTTAAAGGACCCTTACTACCAAAACTATTCTGTGATTCACAACAAATACAGTATTTTAACCTTACCAGTATGCTACAAAATCTTGTTTCTGCCTTGCTCTGGACAATACTTCAGTGAAGGATCAGTCTGGTTTACCTAAATTTGAAATTCCTGCACTCTCAGAGAGTTCTCCATTAGTAAAGCAGTGAGTGTATCACAACTGGTAGAAAACAGCTCCTTACAAATTTTCCTTCCCTGCCAGTTACACTTTCAAAATTCACAGAAACTGTTTTTCCACAAATGCACAGAATTTGCACTCATAGACCCTACTGTCAGATTGCCACTGAGAAACCTCTGATGAGGCTGCAGCACTGTGTGGAGGGAAAGAACACAAAGATGCCCAAGTTCTAAATGGTGAAAAGCAAGTGAACATCTGTGCCTGCAGTGCCTACCAGGAAAATCAGTACTAGCTCATCTCCAAGTCCTTGTCTGCATGCCACATGAGCACTCATCTACAGAACACCTTTGGTTTACATTACCCACTGATACATGCAGCCAGCACACAGTCATGCACATTTTGGTTCTCAGCTGAATCAAGCCAGATTCTTTTAGTACTTTCCCTCCTGGGAACTTTCTTTTCTCAGGATTTTCGTGGGAGGCATCTGCATTGTGCCTGAATAACATAATTAAGATGCATTTGCTGTGCATCCATACGGGTGGGCTGGAAGCCTAGAAAAAAAAGTCTCACATTAGAACGGTGAAATGAAATCTCCTTCTATATAACCATCGTACATTTGTTAGTACATAAAATATATTTAATTGAAACCAAACCATCAAACCACATTGATGGAGTGTCAAATAACAGATATTTCACTTGTGTCCTAGGTGCAGCTGACAACTGTCTGCAGAAGTGACTGGAACACTTTTGGAGACCAGCAAGCACTCTAGATGCTAAGGCTGTCAGAGCTCAAAGCCTGAGCTCTTAACAAGCACATCTAAAGAATCTGGAGCTAAAGAAAGTGCTGCCTCGTTCCTGCAGCTTCAGGAAGTCACAGTGGCAGATGGACAAATATGCAGTCACTTGGATACAAGACCTTCAACTCGTATGACCAACAGTCACCTCAGGAAGAAAGATATAAATTTATCAGAGGAAGCTGTTCAGATAGAAGACTTCATGCATGGTTCCATGCAAGTTCCTTTACTTTTAACTCCATTAAAAGGGATTCCAAACCCTCTACTTCTGAAGGTCTCATTCATTTGGGTTGCTTCTCTGGTATTTCATCCGTGTCTCTTGCATAAAATTTCTGAAGGCTGGTTCTTCATGACTCTCCTCAGTAACTAGGGGGAAAAAAAAAAAAAATCTAGGTTTCAACACTATTCCAGCACTTGTTCTACTTGTATTACTGAAGAAAGTCAGGCTAGTCAAAGCAACACAAAGTCTGTTTGGTCCTCACCTGCATTACAAGGCAAAAGAACTAAGTGATCCTAAAAATCAATGGAACAGGGAAAGAAAGAAGATTAAGCCTACAAGCTATATAACATAAAAGCCACACACTGTAAGAACTTAGCAGACTGCTCCAAGACCAGAAGACACAGGAAAAGGGAAGAAAGCCAGGGACAGAAACTGTAAAGCCAAAAAGATGATGAAACATATTGTGCGTTAACCAGGTTAAGCTCCAAACATAACAGCCTGTCTAGTTTATATATGTTATACACCTAAAAAAGTAATTATTTGAATAGAAAATTTACAATTGAACTTTCACAAAGGTTAGAGAATGATTTCACTGGACTAAGCACTGCAGCTGGGCTTCTGCCACAGACTTGGACACCTCTATTTAGGTGACTGAATGTTTATTTTCTAGGCTCTCATTAGTCAATCCAGTTAATGAAATATAAAGTGTATTTCCTGACTGGACAGGCAGCTTTTGGACCAGGTCAGATCCCTTGTTCCCTTACCTTCATGATCAATGTCATCAGTATCACTCTCCCTCTCTTCTTCTTCCTCATCAAGAGTTCCTCGTGTTAGGATCAGCTCAGGGGGACCCATTGCAGAGGCATCGTCAAACCCTTGAAAGGAACATGAATGGTTCCACAGGACAGCTAACATGTGAGTGGGCTCCTGCCCCAACAGTTTTCATTTGCACATGGACACAGCAATTAATACCCACCCTAAAAGGGAAGAAAGCTGCTTTCTTCTCACATCTGTGACAGACCCAATGAGGAGCTAAATCTGACTCATCCCACAGGAACTACAGCCCCACTCCTCTTTGCTGACAGGAAGCTACGTTCACACTTTTGCTATGGGGACAGAAAAGCACTATGTGTCTTCTCGAGGCAGACTCTTCAGACAACTTCTGCAGTAAATTTAACCGTCCTAGAAAGGTACCTGCAAGCGTGTTGCCCTGCACACACACGCTGCCCATGTCCTTCCACAAGTGTTCTAGCTGGTCTCTCTTCTTTTTATTTTGAGCCTCCTCCTGTAATTACAAAGTGACACGTGGGTTCCGAGTATATTTACATCATCATCAGAAGAGTAATCTCACTCCACACTAGCAATCTGTCCCCCAGCCAGAAAGCAGAAGTTAATAAGCTGGTCTTACATTACAACTAGGGTTACAGGGAGCTTTTGGATAAACACAGAAAGCAACCTCCAGCACAATGGACTTCATGAACATTTTCAGCAGCAGTGAAGTTGTGCCTGCAGACAACTGTCCTCTGGACAGCAAGAACTCCAGGTGAGCAGAACCAATCTTGGTACCACAATTCAGTCTTTGTCATTGTCTAAGTCCAAACAGCACACTTCACTGGTGCAGAAAGATACAGTGATATTGCCAACAAACCACTTTGGCAAGGTATCCTTTAAAAAGTCTCTATAAAAATCTTTCCCAGTCATTTTCTCACTATTTGCCTGAATAAATTATTAGCACTAACACACTGAGCGATGTCTGTTTTACACAACTTCTTTATTTCTATGACAATATGCTTCACCAAATCTAGGAAAAAAAGACAGTACACTTCAGTACAGGAGTGTTTCCACACTGGGTACGGTTAGTAAATTAAATGTTAGACTCTCCCAACACAGAGGCAACTGTGTCCATAAGAGTGACCCCAAGACCCCCTGCCCAGCTATACAATAGTTACAAATACTTACCAACGTTTTCCTCAGGCGCTCATACTCTGGACGATATTCTCTGAAAAGGTAAACGAAGTGTGTGTTCAGTCTGAATTAATACACAATTTATATTAAGGAGCATCCTGGAGGTTTGTTTCTACCCCAAAAAAATTCTTCTCTAGGCTTTCACATTTGAGAGACATTTCAGAAAGACTAAGGGTACTTTTTACCCAGATTTGGATTCTGAAACCAATGGATGCAAAAATAAGTGAACTAATTTCATGAATATACCAAACCTTTCTCACAATGTCTTATTGGATAAGAAATTAAACCAGCTTGACTGAGGTCACTGTTTCACTGCTGTATATCAGCAGGTCTCTCACTCTCCTCTAATCACAGATGTGACTTCACAGAATCATAGAATGGCTTAGGTTGGAAGGGACCCTAGAGATCATTTAATCCAATCTCCCTGCCATGGGAGACTTCCTCTGCCAGTACTCGGGCCTCCTAACAGAGTTCAATGGGAACTCATACAGAAGGACTGTCCACAGACTTCCAAACTATTGTACCACTATGGGACCTCTGAAATATTTCTTTAAGGAAGTAAGGATAAATTGCAGGCGGATGCCCACTCTTAGTCATGGAATGGTTTGAGTTGGAGGGCACCTTCAAAGACTGTCTGGTTTAACCTCCTCACCACAGACAGGGACATCTTTCACTACATCAGAGTGTTCTAAATCCTGTTCAGTGTGACTGAACACTTCAAATGATGGGGCATCCACAGCTTCTCTGGGCAACCTGCTTCAGCGCCTCACCACCTTCATAGTAAAATATTTCTTCCTTTTGTCCAATGTAAATCTACCCTCTTTCAGTTTAAAACCATTGCCCCTTGTCCTGTCACTACAAGCCCACATTGGCAGCTTAGGTGAAACCCTTAACTAAGGTTGCATTATGTAGGCAGCATACCTCAGTGTTATCACAGAATAATTGTTAAGTTATGTAGTAAAACTCATCAGCATCTCCAAAGAGCACAGAGACACATTTCAGGCCAGGTGGAGCACAAATAATACCCTACCCAGATACTCCCAGGCCCATCATAAGAGCCATCAAACCATCAAAGACCCAGCTCAATGAGCCCCGAGGAACACAGAGGCACAGTGGGCAGCAGAGAATCTGAATTAAGGTCTTGGAACCCTATCCTGGCTTCTCCCAGGGCTGTCCCATGAGAATCATGGGCCCCATGGTCCAGGTGTGAAACACACCACTGTGCCTCACTGGGAGCTCTCTGGATCACCTGCCAGCACAGAGGCTGGCTGCCTGGAGGTGCAGGACACTTTATGAGATGCAGGGAAAAAGCATTTGGGGATGGCACAGGATTTATTATGGGATGTTTAGGGGTGAAAACAAAGGTGAGAAAAGGGAGGGACTTACAAGATTTGGGGAGGAACAAGTGAGGGAAGTAGAGAGACAAGGGAATAAAAAGGTCTATTTGCATGTAAGCAAAGACTAGGCAGTGTGCAGGCTTGAGGGCATGACCAGGCCAGACTAATCAAACCTGGGATCATGAAGCTGTAGCAGCTTCTCTCTGGCTATCCAATCCAGCATGACGTATTTTTCTCTAACAACAATCTGTGGTCTGGTTTAGGGATTTCCAAGTAATCCAAGTTACTGGATTTGATTTCTAATGTTATAGAGCAGCCTGGCAGTATTTCATGGGGGGGAATCCCAGAAGAAGCAAATTCTCAAAAAATAACTGAATTTCAACTTCCTCATCTACTCAGACTGCCAAACTGATGTGTGAGCTTCCCAAAGATAGAATCAGTACTGTTGGAAAGGGCCTCTAGAATCATCAAGTCCAACCTTCATCCCAACACTTCCATAACCACTAGACCATAGCCTCAAGTGCTATATCTATTCATTTTTTGAACACCTCCAGGGATGATGACTCCACCACCATTCTGGGCAGCCCTTTCCAGTGCATGACCACTCTCTCAGTAAAGAGATTCTTCCTAATATCCAATCGAAACCTTCCCTGGCACAACTTCTTCCTAATAGCATTGTAATGATTGTAGTATCATTGTATATAGAGGAAAAAAAATTACTCCACAGATTTGCTGGCTTTTACTTTTTCCCTGAAGAGTTAGCACAGACATTTAGCACTGAACAGTTCCTTTTGACTGCTACTTTTCATGCTGACTCTTGCACTTAACTGTTTTAGAAACACTTCTCTGCCCTGGCTGTGAAAAGTGAACGCCCCTTCAAATCCAAGGTACGGGCTCATGAATCAGTGGCTTCAGAAGGTATTCACTGGGTCAAGGACCAAAAGTCATCACCTTACCTCTCGTATTCATCTACAGCTTTAGAGAGCTGGACAAAGAAATCATCCAGTCCTGTGCCCAGCACAGCAGAAATACCAACCACCTATAAAAGAAAATGAGACACCAGAACTGAAGAGTAACTGAATGGGGATTTTAGGTAACTGATGGATGATCAGAGCTGGAAAGACAAAGGCAGTAGCTTTAAAAAAAACAACCAAACAAAAAACACCAAAGCTAAAAAAAATAAAATAGAGGCATCTAATGATACCCATTTAATCATGACAATGGCATAAGAGTATGCAGTAATACTTCCACTTCTGTCATTCCTACTTTCAACCTCTTCCCCTACCTGCTGGAAATGTTTGCTACCTCTGCAGTTTGGCTGGCATGCATTTGTTTCGGTTTTCAGGTTTTTTTCCTCCTTTCCATTATTTTTCCTGTTCATTTTATAAATTTTAACAGGGGGTGGGGAGCAATAGTTTTAAAAAAAAAAAAACAAAACCCAACTCTGCACCCAATCCTGTACCTCCAACCTCAATACCACACAAAAACCATAGTTAATACAATGTCTAAACATAATTAACAAGATAGGGCAATTCAAAAGAAAGATTAAGTCTTTCTTCTGTTACTTGGCTACAGACAATAACCCAAGTTCTCATTCTGAACCTAGTAAGCAGTAAGCATGACTGTGGCAGTATCAGTGTACTAGAGTTAAGGAGCCAGAGCACAATAACTGACCTTTTACCTCTCAAGTTCTGTCTAATACTTCGCATTTAGCTGAACCACATTTAAAACGTACCAAATCCAACCCAGGAACAGCAGGAGATGGAGAATTTAATCAGTTACTTTGGCAATACATTCAAAATGCACACCTGCTTTCTAATTTGAACTTGTCTGTCATTACGCTTCTGGCCACTTGTTCTCTTAAATCAATTATCTAAAAACACCTTTAACTAAGACTATTACTAGCTGTAAGAGTCGGTCAGATGAGGAATATTGTCTCAACCTTATCACCAGAGACTTGGACAATCAGGTACCCTGAAACTTCAGGTAACATCTTGTCAAGAGTCTGCAGCAGCCTGCCTGAAGGGGAGCTGCCGATCCCTGGGACGCAGCGGGGTTCCTTTGGGTACACGGGTGCAGAGCCCAGGATGGAGCCGGAGCTGCACGGCATGAAGTGTCCTGTGCTGTGCAGGGTCCTGGGACACTGCCTCTGTACTGTGCCACGAATTGTGCTGAACTGTTCTGCGTTACCTGGAGGAGCCAGACCCACCCAATTCAACTGCCCAGCTATTGTTAAGGAAGATGGATATCTTGGTGCTGATGAAGAAATCACAGACTAAGGTGACCTTTGCTCATTATGATATCATTATAATGTGAACACACACCTCCTGGCCAAAAGCTACCTGCCTCTAAGGCAGACCACGCCTCCGACACTCCTCCCTGAGCATGTGTGGTAGCTTTGCTGGAGACGGTGAAGCGTCACAGGAAGGAGGTGGAGACTGGCAGGAGCCCATGGGACAGAGGAGGAGCAAAGTGCATCACCTGGCATAAAAGATGGATCCTTAGCAACCGAACTCGGGAAGCTTTCCCCACTGAGGATCACGACAATCAGAAGGCTCAGCGGGACGCTGCATGGATCAGGGGCCACAGGGACGCCTTGGACCCGTGGTGGGAGCTATTACTCTTTTTCCCCTCTTTACCTTAACTTTCCTGTCACACTTTTACCTATCACGTGCTGCTTTATGGGCAAAAATAAGGTTTCACTGTTTGATTGAAGTAAAACACCCTTTGAATTTTCTTTTGCACTTTGAGATTGTGGTAAATGAACCATCCCATGTCCGCCAAGCTGAGCGGCCCATGGCACTGGCCAGTCCTTGGTGTCCATCACAAATATTAGGTTCTTTAAAGAAAACTCCTCCTCTTTCTCATAAGTAGTCTTAACTATTCAACTCCAAATGGAAAATTTTCCAACGCAGCCTTGCATTTTGTCAATAGTCCAGTACAAATACAGACAGTCAAGCATTCCAAAGGATTGTGAGCATTAGTCTCGGCACTGTGCTAATAATATTTATACTTTCATCGCACTGCATCACCAGCTGCCTTCTACTGTATAATCCTCTGCATGTGTCCTGCTTTCCTGTTTACTGTTCTAATAGATATGACTTGCAGATAAACAGCTGATGAGCCTAGGAAATACTTTAGTCTTGTATATAGCATCACTACAATCTATTTTGAAATACTGTGTACTGTTCCAAAGAGGGCACTTACAATATTTTTGTTTTGGCTAAACTATCATTATCTCTATGAATGGATTAATTTATTTTCATTGTGTTACTTGCAATATCCATAATGCCATTTGCTTGCTTTTTCTTAAGTAGATGCTGATGAAAAGCTGAACCCTTTTAGAACAGACTAAAAAAGACTTATGGGATCGTTAACATCCTCCAATGAATACTGGTTTCAGAGAAGCTGAAGGGATTTGTCCTTCTAAAATCTGGTAAGTGAAAGAAAAAATGCACATTTTCTTGACTCAGCAAATATACAGGATTTTTCATAGAATCATAGAATGTCTGGGCTGGAAGGCACCTGAAAAGGTCATCTAGTCCAAACCCCACACCATAAGCAGGGACATCTCCAACTAGATCAAGTTGCTCAGAGCCTCATCCAGCCTGACCTTGAATGTCTCCAGGGATGGGGCCTCCACCACCTGTCTGGGCAACCTATTCCAGCGGTCTATCACCCTCATATTGAAGAACTTTTTTCTAATGCCTAGCCTAAACCTACCCTTTTCTAGCTCAAAGCCATTCCCCCTCATCCTGTCACTCCAAACCCTTGTGAACAGTCCCTCCCCTGCTTTCCTGCAGGCCCCTCTCAGGCACTGGAAGGTCTCTATAAGGTCCCCCTGGAGCCTCCTCTTCTCCAGGCTGAACAGCCCCAACTCTCTCAGTATGTCCTCATAGGAGAGGTGCTTCAGCCCTCTGATCATTTTTTGTTTGATAATTTTTGTTTGGTTTTGAGATTCTTTCCCCTCTTCCTACATAGTAAACTGCCCAGCTGTACTTGACACTTTCAGAGCAAGGAAAATTATCTCAGATGGGAGACACTGCAAGACAGAACATTACCTCTTACCAGCCTATCTTAACTTTCTTCTGATGATTCATCACAGTACAGTAGTAAATGAATCAGACTGACACCTGGTGTGACAAGCAACTGAAGTTACTCCATGTTCAAACGAGCAAATCCTCACACCCAATGCAAGGCTCATTGACAGATTCCAGTTCAAAAAGGCAGCACAAAGCCCTTCTGCAGAGGACAGAATGGGTGAGGTTGGAAGACACCTCTGAAGATCACCCAGTCCAACTTCTCCTGCTCAAAAAGCACGATTAACTAAATGGATTGCTCAAGATCTTGTCTGAGTGTGTTCTGAGTATCCCCAAGGATAGAGACTCCACATTTTCTCTGGAATACCTGTTCCAGTGCTCCATCAGTAAAATGACAGTAATGCTTTTTTCATCTTCTGTTTAAATATAGTTCCCTGTATTTCATTTTGTGTCTGTTGCTTCTTGTCCTTTTCACTGGGCCCCACTGAAAAGAGCCTGCCTGCATCTTGCTTATATCCTCCCATCAGGTATTTACACACATCAATTATATGCTCCTTGAGCTTTCTCTTCTCCAGGCTTTTATGAGAGGTAGTAAAAAAAAAAAAAAAAAGAGGAGTCTTACCTTCAATGAACTGTAAAATTCATCCAACACTAAGCTCATGGAACGAGTCAGGTTACTGACATAGGATGTCTCTTGATTGAGGGCATCCTGAAAAGTCTCAAAGTCCTGCATCCATTCTACTGCAAAACTGTGGTCAATTATGTCAGTCTGAAAGGAGAAGAGAAAATTTTCAGGAGTAATAATGATGAATAATGAGCCTCAGGCTGTTAAGTGGACAAATAAAAACCTTCCATTTTAAACTTACTTTCAAAATCCTGACCTTTTCAAAATACTCAGCCCTGGTCTGAGGTTTTCCAAGCTCTGCTTTTATCAGACCAGCTACTTCAATACACAAAGAGAAGACAACTACCCACTCTCCCAGTTTTAAGAACGCATTTTTAAGGAAACAGTTGCAAGTCTGAAGGTTTCTATGGTTAACCAGAAAGTGACATCCAAAAACTGGATACCATACAAGAAAGTTTAATTTGTAAATATTAGATTGTATGATTGAGGTCAGACAAGAATAGTTCTCACTGAAGATCCCATCCCTTCTGGATGAGACTGGGGGTCAGGGGCTAGCTGTTAAATGCTAAAGCAGTCCTTTAAGGCTACAAGTACCTCACACCATGATGGAGGTGCATCCTCAGGCTAGTACTTACCCGCGTTCTCGCAAAAACTGGCCTATTTTTAGTGTCACTGATGTGGATCAAACACCTATCATTACACTTTGCCTACTACAATATATGGGACTTCTTCCTCAAAACAGGTAGGAACAAAACAGGCAGAACACTGTGAGACAACAGCCTGCTGCTGAGTAGAAATAAGTCATTATTAAGGTAATTGTTCTGAACAAGCAGTAAAAGTGGATTCAGTAATGAAGTTACCCTGATGTTACAAAGTTCAGTTTCCTTATAGTCCAGGGTTAAGGTGCAAAACATTTTTCAAATTGTTAGTATCATCTCTAACTTGCATGTCTGGGTGCAACTGCCCAGCCCTGATTCTTGGGTATTTGTATACCAGATGAAAGACCCCCTTCAGATTCAGTTTTCAGCTCCCTCCCCATTTCTGTTTTCTAGAAAATGTATTATTGTAGCAAGACAAAGACATCACAGTAAAGCAAACTAAACAGGTCAATGTTCCACTAGGACACAGAAACCACAACTTTGACTTACTTTGTTCATGACAACAATGAAAGGCAGCTTTGTCTTGTACAGGATGCTGGGGGAGAACAAGAAAAAAAAATAAATCACCCATTAAGAACTAATTTAACTCTTAGTAGAACAGAAAACAAGTGTATCGGGTCTGGCTGAGCTGAGTTTCCCAGGGCAGCCTCCTGGTGCAGGGCCTTTGTGCTGGGAGTCAGAAGGGTGTTGGTAGCACCCGTGTTGTGACTGCCCCTGAGCAGAGCTCACACAGCACCGGCCTGGAGCTCCCCAGATCCTCCTTCCTGCCCTTCTTGTAGATGGGTGTCCCTTTGGCAAGTCTCCAGTCATCTGGGACCTCCCCTATTAACCAGGACTGCTGGGAAACTATGGAGAGAGGCTTGGTTTTAGACTAGACAGAAGGAAGAAATTGTTTACAATGAGGTGTTGATAACACTGGACAAGGTTGCCCAGAGAAGCTGTGGGTGCCCCATCACTGGAGGTGTTCACGGACAAACTGGATGGAGCTCTGAGCAACCTGATTTAGTGAATCCCTGCCTGTGGCAAGGCAGGTTAGACCAGATGACATTTGAAGGTCCAACTCAAACCATTCCATGATTCCCTTCCAAATTAAATGTCCAAGAGAAACAGTAATCAAAGTAAACTGCATTTTCAGGTTCTCCTACCTGCAGGCATACAGCATGTTGGACATAAAGGTGATAGGGTTAGTACTGCGAGAGGTGTCCATCACATAAACAACAACTGAAGGAAAAGAGGAAGCCTGGAAACACAAAGTAGAAGATATTTTAACTAAAAGTACATATTTTCCAACAGCCACTCCTGTCACAGAGCCTCAACATGAAGTCACACAGAAAACACTTACCAAGGCCTCCGTTATGATTGTTCCTGATGCTGACCAGGTGAATACCTCAATCTGCCCTGGTGTGTCAATAATAACATACCTAATAAGAAGTCACCCCCAACAAACAGTAAGGGAAAATTAGTTAAGCACAAGGTCTTGTTCCGACTAGATTACCACAAACAAGTAACAGCAAATCACAATTGTTCTGTTACAGATCAGAAAAGCTTCTTCTAAACATCAATAAGATTTATGGGCATGCCTGAAAATCTCCTGCGTGAATTTTATAACTCAGAAGCATGCATGCTCTTCTGATGCTACTGAAGTTGAAGGCACCAATCTGACAGACACTTAGTACTGCAAACTCTTCAGAAGAACTGTTGCATATTTAAACAGTGCCTGAGAAAAAAAATGAAAGTCTAACAGAAGACAAAAAAAGCTGAACTGGAATCAGCGGACGTTTCTTCAACGTATCTGAAGAAAGTCTAGTTTATCTCTTCTAATTCTATGTCCTTTGCCACAAAGGCTGAAAACCAACTAGAAAACATGTGGAGAACCTTTTTATGATTGCATCTGGTTTTCCTACACTGATCCCAGAAAAGTAGAACTTCATAGAATATACTCACTTCGATGCATTTTGCCTTTTTTCAATAAACTTCATCACCTGATTGAAAAAGGAGTATATGTTGTATTTAGGCTCACAACAGGAAACTTTGATAGTCATTTCATGTATCAAAAGAAGGTTAAAGTCTCTAAGTTTTTCAGTGTGTGAAAATGCCCTCCTAAGGGTGGAAAACACTCAGATACTGAATAGGTCAAAGACAACCATGATTTTGTCTGTTCTAGTATCTGGCTATAGAAATCACACCAGAAATGTTGTTGTTATCACCTTTCTCCAAGAGACAACACGTTGTCTCAGTACCTTGCCTAAGTTCCCACCACAGCACTGACTCAGCATTATGGTTTAAGAGACCACTCAACCATCAAACCACTTAACCCACTTGCAGATGTGAGCTTCCCGACTTCAAAATCGGAGCATTTATGTGAAAGATCTCCTAGTAGACATTGTGCAACAGAACAATTATGTACAAAGACTAAAGAGTGTTCTGTACATGTGGCCTCTAAATTTTACTTTTAAAAAAGCTGAAAAATTGAAAACTCTCAAGTGAAAGCTAACGCATTTTGGCTGCTTTGTAAAACGTGGTTCTGTATGGAAAATCCTCTAACTCCAAAGAAATACTACAAGGCCAACCAAACACAGTGCCCTCTGAGACTCCAAATAAACAAACCCTCAGTCTCCCAGCACAGTACCACACAGGAACAACCTCATACCTGATCAAATCTTGTAGCAAAGAGATTGAGAGAGGTCACTATACCACCATTCGGGCCGAGGCCGTATCTGGATGCTTCATTTAGGAAGGAAGATGATTATGCAGACCTCAGGGGGCTCCTTTTTAAATTCTGATAGCAGTTAACCATGTACAACACACAATGGATACATTGCAGCAAAAGACAACACCCCTCACACACAATTATGTCTTTTAAGTGATGTAGCAGCATAACAAATACAAAGTGGTGCCTCTCTTGCCCGAACGGCTATGGCTGACCAAAGGAAAAGGAGCCACACCTGCCCTCCCCCTGCCACTATTCAAGCATCACCATTCTGGACAAAGAGAAGATAGACATAAAAGCCATCTTTGTCTTTCCGACAAGAATTACAGCACAGACAGTAACTCAGGTTTTAACAATGCCCTGAATGCCCTTAAGAACTTATACTTTAAAAGATAATTAAGATTTCTTGCACAAATGAATTTTTAGCAGAATTTAAATGATAATGGAAATGAACGTTGAAAAGATACTTGAAGTGCCAGCTTGAAGATGAAGAGTTCTAAATCCTATTCCATGCATGCAGATCTCAATACTAATTATGTTCAAAGAAGCAAAGAATCTTTTTCTTTTCTTTAACAGCACAGGAACCCACACTGATCCATCAGTACACAGTGTCTTCTGAGGCCACTGCTCTCAGTACCCAAACACAAGGCCGGATACCCTCCTTAAGCACTACTTAATGAGATGTTTAAACTCTATCAATGGCTGACAGGCACAGTAAAGCAAATCATGCCCCTACACACCAAACTGAACGGTAACTCTACAGCAAACAACAGCCCAAATCAAGAATCCTATCCCACCATCTTTATTCTTATCTAAAATATTAAACTCAAAGAGTCATACTAGCAAATCAAATCCATACACTGTGTGTATTACCTCAATCTGCATAAGCTGTTACTCAACACAGAACCTCTGTGGAAGTGCCATCATTTTAGTGTAACATGCCAGCAGTGTGCCCAGGTGGCCAAGAAGGCCAACAGCATCCTGGTCTGGATCAAACATGGCACGTCCAGCAGGAGCAGGGGAATGATTGTACCTCTAGACTTGGCACTGGGGAAGCCACAGCTTGAGTATGGAGGTCAGTTTTGGGCACCACAGTACAAGAAAGCCATTGAGGTGCTAAAGCAGGTCCATATAAGGGCAACAAAGCTGGGGAGGGGTCTGGGTAACAGGGCTTATGAGGAGCGGCTGAGGGGACTGGGATTGCTTAGTCTGGAGAAGAGGAGGCTGAGAGGAGACTTTACTGCACTCCACAACTACCTGAAAAGAGGCTGGAGTGAGCTGGGGGCTGGTTTCTTCTCCCAGATAACTAGCAATAGGATGAGAGGAAATGGGCTGAAGTTGTGCTGGGGAGACTTAGATCGAGCATTAGGAAAAATTTCTTCACTGAAAGAGCGGTGAAGTATTGGAACAGGCTGCCCAGGGAGGTAGTGGAGTCAGCACCCCTGGGGATGTTTAAAAAACATGTTGGCGTAGTACTTCAGGACATGGTCAGTCGTCATGGTAGTGTTGGATTGATGGCTGGACCTGATGATCTCAGAGGTCTTTTCCAAACTTAATGATTCTATGCAACTGAACCGCAGTCACCAAAATACTGAGCAGCAAAAGCCAACAGTCCAATGTCTCTGAGATTCAGACACACAACAGTGGTTTGAGTATGGTCTAACAATGTGGAAATCATTTTCTCCACCTACTACAGGCAAACAGGAATTTGTATATTTGATGATAACAAATGAAATTAAACTTGTTAGCATAGGGGGAAAAAGGCTGTTGGCTTCCACAAAGAAAGATGCAAGCTCTTCAAAAGAACAGAAAAAAAAAATACATGAGCTGAGTACCTGTTATTTTTAAAAATGTACTGCTAGTCAGAATCACTTTTAGCGTGGGAGAAAATTACCTAGGAAGTATCAAATCTTGTGGAACACACATTTCTAAACTCACAAGAAATACGTAGTCAAGAATTTCTCACCTTCATGCAACATTCTGCATTACTGCAACCCTCAATTTTTCCTGCCCCTTTCATCATAGTGTGTGAAGTGACAGACCATTTTCACAAAATCTGAGAATTCAAATATTGTTACCTAGACAAAAAAAGGATACTGTTTCATGACTTCTTTGTACTTCACAGTGTCCCTGATATCTAGAGGAGGAAGACATATAAATAGCTTTAGCACATGACATTTGAAATGTCCCCTTTCATCAGTTTGCTGGTAGGTGAACATCCTTTTTCTTGCAAGTCTCCTTCTGCCTTAATAACAGATCTAGCACCAAGAGGAAAAACCTCCCAACTAGAGTAAATAAAGCCTAACAGGTTAGATAAGCTGTCAGCATACATATGAAACTAAATGTAATTTACCTGAAACATCACTGATTTATCTATTTAGCAGTAACTGTCTCAGCTGAATTTCATTCTCAGCTATCAACACCCAATTAACGAAGTTTAGATATCTAACTGTATTACCAGGGATCCAGCACTGGAACAGGTACTCCAGTATTTAGCTGACTTCAACAGAACAGCTTCGGTGTCCACACTGCCTTCTTGTCCTCTGCAGAGGCAGGCTGACAAACTTGAGAAACTGAGAGATGTGACCCCCATAAACCTAACAATTCTGCCTTCTGGAATGACTAAACATGAGGTTTGTTTTATTCTTAAGGTATTTGCTCTAAAATTCATCTCTCTTAAAGTGCTTTCAATAAGTTACTTGGTAGCACGTACTGCTACTGCTGTTCTGGTTGTAGGGAAACAGATTGAATCTGCTGACAAAGGAAAAAAACACAAGAACACAAAGACACCAAATCACACCAACATCTGTAAAAAAGGTACAAATGTGATGGAAGAATGCCTTTGGTCCTAAAAAATCACATGTTAAAGATAGCAGGAGAAAGGAGTTTAAAAAAAAAACAAAGTTAAAGACCTTGTGTTAGGACGTGGAATCTCAAATACAAATGACTCAGCCAAACACCTTCACACATCCTGCTCCCTCTGCCCCGCTTCCCGAGAACACGTGTGCCCTGGCTGGGCTGGGACAGGGCTGGTTCTCCCCCGCAGTCTGGCAGGAGCTCTAACCGGGGCACACAGCCAGAGCAGCCAGGGGGTTATTTGCTGCCATGCTGACCCCGTGCCAGGGTGAGCATGGGGCTGGGTTCGAGTGGGCTGGGGGGCAAGGGCTGGTTCTGGGCCAGAAACGCTGGAGATCTGTTTCCTTTGTACCCTTTGTTATACCTATTGTTACTGCTGTTGTTTACTCTTCCTTCTGCATTGTTGTATTAAATTCTCCTTATCTCAGCCCATGGGGGTTTGTATTTTTCTCCCTTTTCTCCCTCTCATTTGGGGAGTGGGGGGTGAGCAAGTGGCCAAGTGGTGCCCGGCTCCCTCCTGGGGCTAAACCACCACAGTCTCTTTGGCACCCAATGTGGGACTTGAACCCACAATCCTGAGATTAAGAGTCTCATGCTCTACTGACCAACTCCCACCTGACTGCAGGTAAAAACCGACTCTATCCGAGCCGAACCAGGACAATGTGGAAAGCCACACACCAAAAATAGGCTGATTTATTGCAAACCGTGCTCGCTTTCTGCTGACGGACCCCCTGGCCCACGACCCTCCCATCTCTCGCACCACCCGTGCCAGTGCTCGGCCAGGACTCACCAATGTTGGCAGGGAAGGGTAGGTCATGCACGGCAGGGTCCAGGTTGATGACGTAGGGGGGGCAGTGCTGCCCGTGCAG
>NW_008624963.1:21776-22338 GCF_000691845.1 Merops nubicus
GCGGCTCCCCACAGCCCGCCTTGATGGGTTCTGAGGTAAGAACTACATCTGAGTGTCCTACAGAGGTGATACTTCATATGCTAACAACATAAGAATGATTTAAACATAGTCGTCCAGGCCCAAATTCACATCACAGGAAAGAAGCTATATAGCACGTATAGTACAACCATGATACCATTAAAAAAGCCAAACGACGAAGCAGTCTGAATTGTTCAAACTGAATAGCTTTGATTTTTTTTCTTAAAACCCCCACGCAGAAAACAGTCCAGCGACGGACCGTTCTGCAGCAACACAACAGCTGAGTCTTCCCAGAAGATAATACTTTTCATTTAATTATAGAATATCCAAGGGATTCAGCTTGACTTCTGCATGGTCCGATCTAAGCAGAGCACCACTAAGGATAAGCCACCTGATATTTCCTGAAACGGTGCATTTTCTAATTAAAATGTTAGCCTTCTATAATGAACTCGACAGTAGCATATCACCGATACTCAGTTACTAGTAAAGATCCCTGACTGCAGTGAAAGCGAATCCCACAGCCCCCGCGCCACCCCTCACCTGC
>NW_008624964.1:0-295 GCF_000691845.1 Merops nubicus
CTCTCATCCTATCATCAGTCATTTAGGGGAAGACACCAACACTGCCCTCCCTACAGTCTCCTAGGTAGTTGTAGAGAGCAATGAGGTCCCCTCCCCGTCTCCTCTTCTCCAGACTAAACAACCCCAGCTCCCTCAGGCCTGTTTTCAAGCCACTCACCAGCCACTTCTGAATGTGAAACCTGTGCTGCAAACAAGGGAGCCACCCAAGGGAAGTCTCCCTGGAACAGAGGGCGGTGGCTGCGCTTCCGCTACGGCGAGCCTGGCCAATGGGCCGCACCGGGCCCTGCAACGCAGG
>NW_008624964.1:680-2004 GCF_000691845.1 Merops nubicus
TGGTTTGCTGTTTATACCACCTCTTGTGGGCCGGGTCATGTTGTTTGGGGGGTTGTTGGGGGTGGCATTGATCATATCTGAGCTTGTTGACCTGTTTTTACCCCCGGCGGTCGTTCATATAGCAACATTTCATCTACACTACAGTCTGTGTATTGGTTCATCTCCCTGCTGGTGTGATCATTTTTGTTGGGCCTGGTCATTGGCAGAACAGGCACTGCCACGGGCATGCCAAGGCAAGTGCCACGTGCTCACCATGGTGGAAGCAACTGCTGGTTGGCTTGAAATATACCTTGCCAACCACGCCCCTGCCCAAAACACCATCTTAGGCCTCGAAAGGTCGATTTTGTGGTGCCATGGTGCTGCTGAAAGAATTGAATCAGACAATGGGACACGTTTCTGAAATAACCTTATGGACTCCTGGGCAAAGAAAGATGGTGTTGAGGGGGTGTATCACATCCTGTACTACCCACAAGCCTCTGGAAGGATTGAAAGATACAATGGACTGTTAAGGACTTTGTTGGGCAAATGGAGGATGGCAGCACTGGGATGATATTTTAGCAGAAACCACTTGGCTTGTTTCCACCAGAAGATCTGTTAACGGTCCAGGTCCTGCCCAAACAGAACCCCTGCGTACTGTGGGAGGGAAAATAATCCATCATGTGAGTTTTACGTCGCAGGAAGTGAGGCAGGAAGTACGACCTGAAATAAGGAAGGATGAAATTCCAAAGAACCTCATGAATGCAAGGATGAGCTGAACCTAGGTGGGGCTGGAGCCCAAGGATCAGACCATGGAACAGGGTAAGATGGGATGATAAGAAGAAATTTCAGTAATGGGAAATGAATACGATGTAATGGTTAAAGATGTGTGATGTGGGGCCTGAGCCTGACACAAATGGCCTGGAATAAGGGGTGGAGACTGTGTCAGGTCTGGCTGAGCTGATTTTCCCAGCAGTCCTCACTGTTCTGGTTTGTGCAGAGGATTGTGGTGTCACGCTGCATGAGGAGGAGGCTGTGTAGAGCTGGGACTTGGATGGTGAAAGGCTCTGTGATGTCATAGGTGGGTGAGCAGGAGATGGGGCAGGAGCAGCCCCCTGGTTTGTGCAGGGCTTTGTGATGACATCATGGCACGAACAGAGATGGATCAGGAGGAGGCTGTGGGTGATGCAGGGTTTGAGATGTCACCGGAGGGTGAGAAGATGAGGCAGGAGCAGTGTCTTCATTAGTGGAGCTCTTTCTGATGTCCCAGGGGTAGGAGCAGGAGCTGGGGAAGGGTTTTGGAGTGTGCCAGGATTGGTGACGCAGGAAGTGGGGCAGGAGCGACCAT
>NW_008624964.1:2372-2677 GCF_000691845.1 Merops nubicus
CGCAGACGAGTGCAACGGTTGAGGACTAAGGGTCTGAGGGGAGTTGGGGATGTTGAAGGTGGAAGGGAAACCCTCCCCTGTGGTCCTGAGGTTCAGAATAGACCCCCCCCTTTCCCTCCAAACTCCTTTGGAGAATCAGGGGAGATCTTCCCCTAGTCCCAGACTTGGTCAAGGGTTTGGGGGTGTTGGGATTTCAGCGTAGTGTTTAGTGCAACTTTCTGCCCCTAAGATGGGGGATGGCAACAGCACTTTGAGTAGATTAACACTAATTTGGGAACTCACAGTACTCAGAGACTGACCCAATT
>NW_008624964.1:3359-3731 GCF_000691845.1 Merops nubicus
TTTCTTGAGAGAAGTCTTCCATCTCCTCTTGGTGCCTGAGATTGAAGGACTGAGCCCCAAATGCATCATGGGGCTCATTAAAATGCAGAAAGACTTAATGAGCCATGTCTCTTCTCATTAATTTCTTCAAGAAAAAACCCCCACTGCAGAATGCTGCTGTCCCTTCACCTAGGAATTGAAAAAGGAGAGGAAAACAGCACTGACAGGAAAACTCCTCTTAGAAACCTTCTTGGAAAGCTTCATCCTTCCAGGACCCAGCTGAAACATCTCCAGTTAGTCATCCAAATCTGGAGCCCTGGACAGGGTGAGTCTCTGGGAGCAGGAGAATGCAGAAGAACTTGTTGGAGGGATCTCCTCATGTTGGAAGAGCCC
>NW_008624964.1:3838-5047 GCF_000691845.1 Merops nubicus
CTGGGATGGCAGGGCAGGGTCCTTCTCCTGTCCACGGGTTGCTGGGTGTCTCAGGGCTGCTCCCAGCTCCACATCACTCCCACGACCTTGGCAAAGGGGCGTTTTGGTGGAGAATTTCAGGGAGGTCTTCCTGGGGAAGGGTGGTGGGACAGACTTGTTCTGCTCTGGAGAAGGCAGTAGAGCCCAGGTCTAGGTAGGTCTTCAATGAGCTGGCCCTGCACCCTCAGAGGTGCCCTGTGGGCACAGGCAGGGAGGAGAAGCTGGGACAGAGAAATGGCTGTTGGTAGGGAGAGACGTGGCAGGGATGGAGAAGGACCTGCTGCCAGAGACACAGTGGGGAGGGGGCATTTGGTGCCTTCCTGCCACCCCCAGCAGGGCAGCACCTTCCTTGGAGCAACCTCCTGCTCTCCTCACTCCCACCCAGCAGAGACCCCCACCCTCAAGTTCTTGGAGACCAGGTGACCCGTTGGTTTCTACTCCCACCCAACCTCTGCTGAGGTGAGTGAGGGTTCAGGTGAGGCACCAGTGCTGCCAGTCACGTTGTGCAGATCCATCCATGGAGGACAACCAGCCAAATCCCCTCCCAAACTCTAGGGCTCTGGGCTCTTCCTTGTGTAGGGCTGGCAACCATCTCCCCCTCCCTTCAGGACGTGCCAGAGGTTGGACATTTGGGTCCTGCCCAGCCCAAGGGCACAGCTCCACCAGGGCATGGCTGTGCTTGGGAGCAGCCCCATGGAGAAGACACCTCAGCACCAAGGGTCCAACAAGGCTGCTGCAGGCAGTTGTGAGGAGCCCAGTGTGCCCCTGGCTGGGAGGGGAGAGCTGAGATCTTCTTCAGAGATGATGAGTTGGGCTGAAGGCTTGGCCACGTGCCCTTGGCAACTGGGTTCCTCTGCTCTCAGCAGTGGGCAGCTTGTTTGGAGAGGAACCAACTGTGACCATCCTCCATCTCCACGAGGAGCCAGCACAGGGCAGCTGAGATGAGCTCTCCTGGCTCTGCACTGAGGGACAGACCTCTCAGGGTCCACGAGGTGTCACTTCAAGCACAGCTGAACATCTCTCCTCAGCTGTGGTGGGACAACGGGAGCAGAAGGAGCACACCCAGATCCCCTCAGATCTGCTCTGCAGTTGGGTGAACTGGGAGCAACCATCCTGACAAGTTCTTGGGTGCCACCAGTGGATTTAACCAGAGATCCCCTGGTGCTCCTC
>NW_008624964.1:5262-6487 GCF_000691845.1 Merops nubicus
ATGATCGTTGGCAGCAAATGTCCAACAGCAGCTCCATCACTGAGTTCCTCCTCCTGGCCTTCACAGACAGATGGGAGCTGCAGCTCTTGCACTTTGGGCTCTTCCTGGGCATCTACCTGGCTGCCCTCTTGGGCAACGGCCTCATCATCACCACCATAGCCTGGGACCACCACCTCCACACCCCCATGTTCTTCTTCCTCCTCAACCTCGCCCTCCTCGACCTGGGTTCCATCTCCACCACCGTCCCCAAAGCCATGGCCAATTCCCTGTGGGGCACCAGGGGCATCTCCTACTTGGGTTGTGCTGCACAGGTCTTTCTGTTTGTCATTTTTATCTCAGCAGAGTTTTCTCTCCTCACCCTCATGGCCTACGACCGCTACGTGGCCATCTGCAAGCCCCTGCACTACGGGACCCTCCTGGGCAGCAGAACTTGTGTCCACATGGCAGCAGCTGCCTGGGCCAGTGGGTTCCTCAATGCTCTGCTGCACACAGCCAACACGTTTTCCCTCCCCCTCTGCCAGGGCAACGCCCTGGAGCACTTCTTCTGTGAAATCCCCCAGCTCCTCAAGCTCTCCTGCTCACGCTCCTCCCGCAGGGAATTTGGGCTGCTTGCTTTTGGGGCCTGTTTAGTTTTGGGGTGTTTTGTTTTCATCGTGTTCTCCTACGTGGAGATCTTCAGGGTGGTGCTGAGGATGCCCTCAGAGCAGGGAAGGCTCAAAGCTTTTTCCACCTGCCTCCCTCACCTGGTTGTGGTCTCTCTCTTTTTCAGCTCTTCCTTCTTTACCTATTTGAAGCCCCCTTCCCTCTCCTCTCCATTTCTGGAGCTGGTGGTGTTGGTTCTGTACTCGGTGGTTCCTCCTGTAGTGAACCCCCTCATCTACAGCCTGAGGAACCAGGAGCTCAAGGATGCTCTGAGGAAACGAATCCCAGGATTCTTTGGGAGGAAATAAAAGTGTCTGTTTCTTCTTCAAGTTCCTCGTCGTGTAACTTCTGGGCCAATGATATTTTTTTCCTGGTATTTCTCCTATTTTTATGTTCTCTTTTTCTTTTCTTTGGCTTTTTTTTTTCCTCCTTTTAATTGTGACAGAAATATCAGTAGTCCCAGTATGTCTATATCTGTATAGATCAGGTTTTTTGCTACACAGGGACTGTTGTGAGCCAAAATCTCTGTGAATTTATATAAAACAATGGACCCTGCAGTGAACCCTCAGCAAGTTTGCTGAGG
>NW_008624965.1:0-4219 GCF_000691845.1 Merops nubicus
GGGTGGGAACTGATTAGGATATCTCCATCAGGTGCCCCCACCATCCACATTAACTTGGAGGTAGGGCATGTAGCCACCTTTGTAAGAGCTAACTCTGCTTGCAGTGGAGTTGGGAGGCTTGTCTACACTGTGCATGTGTTGTGTGGAGTTCTGGCTATTGCAAGGGCTCCCTGACTCTTCATAGTAAGTGGAGCTCCCAGGATGGCAGGGCAATATGATTAGTCTCTGGGGAACTGCTCCATAATTGGACTCCTCATCTAGCTGGTTCCATGTACCATGGCATGGTTCTGGAGTGAGCTCGCTCCCTTCTTCACACAGTGTGCTCTAAGTGAGTGCATTAACTTATTCCTCCCTCCACTGGTTCAGCACCTTGGATCTCTTGTGTATGATTTAAGAGTGGAGAGAGGACTTTGGTTGCTGGTTTGCCTCTTGATGATACTATCCTTCTATGTTGGGCAAGTAGTCAGCAGAAGGCCACCATGCTGGACACTGCCATTAGACACCAAGAGCACATATTGTTAACAAACCTCACAACAACCTCCTGCTCACAGATCTGTTAATTTCCATGGTAAAGCAAACTCAACAAAGGCGTGGCAGTGCTTTTACCCATGGAAGAGGAGTTGCTCAGTGCTTAGAGCAAGGTGTAATGACAGTGAGCGCTACAGGTGATGAGCCTGTCAAAGGTCCCTCCAAGCTGTGCTGAACATGCTGCCGACAGCTTACACTACTTATACCACCCAGCTACTGATGGAAGATTAAATCACAGGCTACCTCAGCAGCAGTCCTACCATCAGCCTACACTTTAAACATACCCTTCCCACTGTACTTCAAACCAGCATTGGATGGCAGCAACTGTAATACAAGTGAGTCCCCTTATTCCCTCACATCACACTCATTTCCTTACCAAGGTCAAATGCAATGCTATCCCTTCCAGCTTACCTGGCCCAAAACACAGCTACAGATAACACCCCACCTACCAATCAAGCTACATGTACGTTAGGCTAATATAGAGACTTCTTTTTGCACTCTTATGCTGCTGACTCCCCCATCTCATTCACCCATTTAACTTCTGCTTGAGGTGCTTGCATTATAACACCATCTGCTCCACATCTCGCTCCCACTATCAAATAACTGAGTACACTGAAGCCCTTGTCTGGAATGTGATACTGCCATTGAGCTTTTTCCAGTTCTAATGCAATGCTCTCACCAAGGTCCTCAGTGGAAAGCTTTTCTGGATATGCTTAAGGATTTGTATTCCTTTACTTTTCAGCACTTCTATAAATTTATGATTCCTCTCCCAGAACTGTTGACCTTTACTGGGTTTTGTGGATCTCCTTTTACTTCCTGAAAAATCACAGCTCAGTCTCATTGCACAATCATCCTCTGCTTCCTCCTTTCGATAGATATTTCTCAACACTTCATCTCTACTTAACTTCATTTTGTTATTCAAGGAGGGAGGGAAAGATGCACTTCAGTGAATCCTGCCTGTTGTAAGGTCCATGCTGATGATTCACATCTCTTTCCATTTATCCAGTCTAACATTGCAGTCCCCATCCTTATTCCCAGGTCAGTGCAACATATAGCCTCGGGGAAAAAAGGGACACAAAAAAAAAAAAAAACCCTCTCAGTTCAAGTCTGGGTACCATAAATATTCACACTACCATTGAGAGAAAAAAAACACACAACAACAAACACCACACAAAACTACACATACCTGCTCTTTTTCTAATACAGAATGCTTTAAAATTAAGCCATTTATTGCCTGTTGAGGAGAAATTTGATTATACCTTATAATAAAAGAAATTCAGTTATACTCTATGATCTTATAAATGCATATTTAACTCTATGAATAAATCTGTTTCAAACAGTTGTACAAAATGAAGTCAATGGTTTTGTTTCACCACTGTAATGATGGAGCCTCCACCATGATCCAACAGAAAAAGCTTCTGCTTCTGATAAAGTAGTCCAACAAACACCCTTCAATTAAATAGAAAGTCAGTGCTTTCTGAAAATAGTGTATCTGACACATGAAGGAAACGTTTATAAAATTTAAATTGGGTTTTAAGGCTAAAGAAAAAGAGCAAGAGAATACTCACTTCATAACTTTAACCATATCTTACAATTTCAAAAGCTACAGGACAGCTAAGTTACATTTTCCAACCTGCTTCCCATTTTGAAAGCATTGTTTCATTTTGTAGGAAAGAATCTATCAGCTTCCATGCCTTCACTAATACTCATTTAAAGTAGACCATGTAAAGGGAGCAGTCATTCAGATTATATCCTCCTCAAATACACCTCTTCAGGGATCTAGCAAGCTTTTTGACCTCTACCATATCACGTTCATCACCATCATTATGTCACCCTAATCCCTCTGCTCTAGAAGAAGCAAAATTGAACTTTCATGATTTTATGTAATATAGCTACACTAAATCCAGATACAGAATATAATGGAATGATATTTTATCCCCCAAGACACTAAATGTAGTCAGTTTGCAAGGCTTCAGTTTACAACTTAAATCAATGGAGGAACAGAGACTAACTCTGCATGTACAACAGGAGCAGTACAGCCAGTTATCACTGGTCATATAGCATTCCAGAATAAAGGCATTCCACATTTCTTTCCTTTAGCTAATGAATTAAATAATTCATTTAGACTACTGATTTTTCCCTGTTCTTGAACTTTTAAAAATCAGACTCAGCAGAATTGTCTTGAAGCACAAGCCATGCTTGATGTGGTCACTGAGTCCAGCTTTGTAAATATGCAAAATGAGTGTTTTACTAAGACTACTTTTTCACCCTCCCAAAGCAACGTACTATTTTCCCTCTCATGTTTGAGGAATACAAGTGCTTCATTAAGGCAACTGCTATGCAAGTAATCAATAGCTTACTGTAAGGTTCTTCACATAACTTCACTGACTAAATGACATGTTTTCCAGAAGATTATCTGTAGCGTGGTGGGTTAACCCTGGCTGAGCAAGTGATGCCCACCAAGCAACTCTATCACCCTCCCCCTTTGGGGACAAGCACAACACAAAAAAGCCACTCTATCACCCTCCCCCTTTCCTCTCCCTCCTCCACAGAGTAAAAAGGGGAAAGGAAAATAAGATAGAGACAAAACCCTTGTGGGTACAAGCAAAGGCATTTTAATTAGAAAGCAAAGCCAAGCAATGCCACATGTGGAAGTAAAGAGATAGATTTATTCTCTACTTCTCATCGCAAGGCGATGTCTGATCCCTTCCTGGGAAGCAGGGCTCCAAAACATGTAGCAGTTGCTTCAGAGGACCAAGGAGTAGCCCCCCCCCTCCTCCCTTGTACTAGCTTTATAGTTGAGCTGATGTCATATGGTATAGAATATCCCTTTGGTCAGATCAGGTCAACTGTCCTGGTTATGTCCCCCCCAAGCTCCTGCCTCTCCATCCCATTGTGGGGGGAAATGTTAGAAAGAGCCTTGGTGCTGTGCGAGCACTGCTCAGTGGTAGTCACAACATGGGTGTTATCAACACCCTTCTACCTCTCAACACAAAGGAGCTGCGCCAGGATGGCTGCAATGGGAAAATCAGCTCAGCCAGACCCGATACAATAGACATCTTTCTTAATGAATTCTTAACACAATCATTTTATCTGCCATCCTTTCATGACCAGAACTGCAGCTAAGTGGTAAAAATTACCAACCCCCAAGCACATGAAATCCTGCAGACCATACTACCTGCATTTATTTATACTTTCCATAAATGCACTATCAATACCATCATTAATCAATGAATATGGATTGGTGCTCTATAAGCTTTGGGCCAGTCAAAAATATCAAAGCTTGTGGGGTTATCTAGCAGACAAGGCCTGGGAAAGGCTCGATCTACAGTATGAGAAAAGAGCAAGTAACAACAAAGAGAACATGCAGCTGTCTGTAGGAGGAAATCACTGATAAGAAACAGTCTGCAAGTACACAAAATAACTGCCAAGTGTGTTGCTGACTGAAATGTGGTAGCGCATGAACAGCACGTGATCTATTCGCCGATTGGTTCTATGTTGGCATGTTCTTTGCTGATTGGCTATATGTTGGTACGCTCGCAATCTGAACACGATAAATAAGCGTGTTTGGTGCTTAATAAACAATCCACTTGCTTTGCTTAAAGGATTCGCTTGCTCTACCCTGCTATCCGTGGGTCTGTATCCTAATACACCACAAACAGCACCCGAATCAGGCTTTTGAAATGCAACT
>NW_008624966.1:0-10266 GCF_000691845.1 Merops nubicus
TTCTGTGTATAATTTTGGGGTCCCTTTGGGGTATCCCGCCTTTCCCTGTTCAACCCTTTTGTAATAAACTGTTCATTTGCTGCTAATTTTGTTCAGTTTTCCATCACCTTTACTGAACCTGCCACTGAACAATAAAAGTGGTTTAAACCACCACAGTTGCCTTCAGTAAGGCCTCAGAAACATGCTGCTGCTATTGTGGCCTAACAATCTTCATACAAACTTGTTTTGTGTTACTTCACTGACAGACTAAAACTTATGCTTGCTTCATCCCACTGTAGATGGTGCAAGCAGATGCTCACTCAGTGTAGATGCTCATCTAAGTGAGCTTCCTAAGTGCCTGTCTCCCCCTATGGTAAGTAGAAAGAGAGGAATCTCCAGAGACTTGATCAGTCCACCTAGGGATTGAACTGCCTCTGGAGCTGCCTGCCAGAAGAGTTACAGAAACAGCCTAGGTTTTAACCTCTTGCAAAAGGTTTGTTTTGATTCATTGGTTATTTAAGCAGTAAAATCTTGCACAACATTAAGAAATGTTGAAAGTAGACAGTGTTAGGGTGCTGTAATAACAGGCATCAAGAAAGCAACAGCTTTGTTCCGGGGACAGGCTTAGTGACATGATCAGGGTAACAGGGAAAATATTGGGTGCCTGAGATACTGGTGGGACAAGCTAATTGTGGTTATGGAAGTCTCTAAGAGGGTCTTAAAGCGTTAGACTTGGAACATGTATTAGATACATTCCTGAGCCAAGGCAAACCCAAGGTAAAAAAAAAACAAACAAAATCTAAAAATTGTAATTCTGTTTGCTTGCAGATATCTAAGGAAGTACCTTGTATGTTTTTTGTTTTTGTTTTTCTGAGCTATGATGTCCTGGGATAAAATAGGTCAGGACAGAAACTTTCTCAAACTTCAGAGAGAATTATAGTGTATAGGAATCTCAGGATAAATAGCTGTACAGGAAGGATGTACATTTAGAAGAAATTATTTCAGACACCTATTGAAAATGGAGGCTAGGTGTGCTATGGGTAAACAGACCATAGGATGAACATAAACATAGATGGATTACAAAATGCCTTCTTCCTGCTTGGAGAAGGCAAATAGTCTTACACCCCTTTGGAGCTACTATGTCACTCTTCCTCTCCATTTAGTTTGAGATGAGCTGGCATTATTGATCCTCCCTCAAAAGCCTTTTGCTTGATCTTCTCTATAAAGATCCTGCCTTGATCTTGACAGACAGGGAGATGGATCTTGTTAGAGGCAGTATGTAAGGCTGAGAAATGCAAAGAGGATTATGGCACTGGCCTGTTCATGTAGAGATGTGCACAGAAACACCCTAAGAAATCTTTATGTCAACCAGCCTGCTGGCTTACAGTGCTGCCTGGCTGGGCACTGCCCCAGGCTCTGCCTCATTTCTGGGTAATTCCCTTCTGCAGTTCATTCTCTGCCAATTCTTGAGTGTTTATTTCTTGAGATAAGCAGATAAAACAGCATGTCCTCTCTCCAGTCTGTAGGGATGAGAGCTCACTGTCCTTCCCATGCTCCATATACAGCATGGCAGAGACGAGGATGTGAGTAAGGAAGAGTGGGTACTTTCTGTTTATGTCCAGAAGCCTAAACAAAAAGTGGGAAAAGACTGTGGAGTGCTGATTTCTTTGCTTTGGGACAGGGAGCCAGGCTAAGATAGTGTGCGTGCCTGGGACAGGTAGAAGGATTGTCCCATTCTCAACAGCAGGAACGATGGATGAGGGAAGGGTTCGCAGTTCCCTTAATGTAAAAGAGGTTGGAAAGCGTGGAGGACTGAGAATCTCTACACAGAGCATCCATCTGTGGGGTGGATGATGTGATGAAGGAGCACAGAGAATTTGTTTTCAGATCTTACAAATCTGCCCAGTTTACTGGGCTACACAGAGAGACAGAGAAGAATCAATAATCAGCCTAGTGGGTTCAGGTGGCAAGGAGTGAGATCTGCACTTTACAGTGTCATGTAAGAAGTCTAATGGCCACAGAAGCTGGAACACAGGGAAAAGTATGAGTCAAAGTTCAGAGACAGCTACTCCTGCAGGAGCCTCAGATGTGTGCAGAACTTTCTGATATATCCCTAACTGAAGAGTTTGTGCTCTCTCACAAATGCCTACCTTCAAACAGAGGCAAGGATAGAAGATTGGTGAAGAAATGAATGATGTGTCATCCACAGGTTTACAACTGTCATGGAAAACTCCCTGCTGATGGTCCAGGAGTGCCAGAGTCCTGTACTGCTGGAGAAGCAAACAGAGATGTGAACACTGCAAGTGTTACGTCTGCCTGAGGGAGGGCAGTGCACCTCAGAGGAAAGTATGTTCAGGGAAAGTTTTGGCTCCACTTAAGAGTTTTCATTTTTCAGCTGATAAGGTTGAAAGTTCATGACGGTGGTTTTAATGAAGTGGTAAGTGACAAAAGCCTATGAAAATGAGAAGCAAACCTTACTGGTTTTGGTTGTAGACTATGATGTTTTGGAGCTGGAGCCAGGAAAGTTTCCAGAAGTGCTATGCTTCATAATTAACTGAAGAACTTTAAAACAATATGTAATCTTTAGGATATTTTAAGATATTAAAACATTATATGATTCTATGATGATTCTATGATGAATGTTTTCCAATTTTAAGGCATTATTACTTGATATTTTATTTCAGTTCAAGATAGAATCACAGAACTATTTGGGTTGGAAGGGACCTTAAAGATGATCTAGCTCCAACCCCCTTGCCATGGGCAGGGACACTTCCCACCAAGCCAGGTTGCTCAAAGCCCCATTCAACCTGGTCTTGAACACTTCCAGGGGTGTGGCATCCACAGCTTCCCTGGGAAACCTGTTCCAGTGCCTCACCACCCTCATAGTGAAAAACTTTTCCCTGATATCTAATTTATATCTACCTTCTTCCAGTTTAAACCCATTACTCCTCATTCTGTTGCTACATGGCCTGTAAAATGTGCCTGTCCAGATTTCCTGTTGGCCCCCTTTAGGTACTGGAAAGCTGCAATAAGCGCTCCCCAGAGCCTTCTCTTGTCCAAGCTGAACAATCCTAACTTTCTCATCCTGTCCTCACAGGAGAGATGCTCCAGCCCTCTAGCTGTCTTTGTGGCCCTCGTCTGGACTTATTCCAACAGGCCCACATACTTCTTAAGTTAGAGGTCCCACAGCTGAATGCAGTACTCAGGAGAGGTCTCACCAGAGCAGAGTAGACGGGCAGAATCACCTCTGTCAACCTGCTGGACGTGCTTCTTTTCATGCAGCCTGGGATACGGTCAGCTTTCTAGGTTGTGACCACACATTACTGGGTCATGCTGAGCTCAACAACCAGCAACCCCAAGTCCTTCACCCCAGGGGGGCTGCAGATCTACTCACTGCCCAGATTGTATCTGTGCTTGGGATTGCCCTGACCTGTGTGCTGGACCTTGCACCCAGCTTTGTTGAACTTCATGAAGTTGGCATGGGCCCACCTCTCAATCCCCTCTGGATGGCATCTCTTCCCTACAGTGTGTTCACCACATAGCTTGGCACTGTTGACAAACTTGCTGAGAGTACACTTGTTCCCACTGTTAATTTCACCAACAGAGATGTCAAACAGCACCTGTCCCAATACCAATCCCTGAGGAATGACACTTATCACTGGTTTCCATGTGATCCGTGCAAAATGTGATTCTTAAAACAAGAAAATCTCATAAAGTAAAGGTTTATGGACAAATGACATGAGAAGTGGAAATTTTATTATTAATGCTATGTGCTATTAGTATACATAGGATGTATGAATAACCCTTCAACACAGGATACAGAAGTGAATGGAAAAATTTTGTAAAGTGTAAGTTCTAGCTTATATAGGATCTACTTTTTTTTTGCTCCGATACATAATTAAATATCATGTGGGATATCTAGTGGAGCCTAGGGAAGGAAAAAAAAATGAGAATGAAAAATGTATAAAGGGAAATTTGTGTGGAAGAACAGAAGAACCTTTCTTAAAGAAAAGCCTTAGATCAAGAGCCAATAAAGAGTAGGTTAATCTGCCAACTGGAAATTAACAAACTGGTAAACCAAACAGCTTTCACATGTACTCACTGGCTTGAGATAACCATAATGCAAATAAGAATTTGTGTTCTTACAGACAAAGAGAACATGAAATTTTTTCCTAAACATATATTTTTCTTTAATAGTGTTTTTATTTAAAACAGTGGAAATCACACTCATTTCACCAGTTTTCTTACCAGCTTCAGAAATTAACTTCACACTTGGCATTTGCAGCTGGCCCAGCTCTAGTGTTTACTGGATCTTCAGTAATATTTTGAATTAGAAGAGCAAAATATCACAGAAAAAAATGGTGATTTTTTACGTAATATAGGATAATACTTTCCAAAGACATTATGCCATATGAGTTTATAATTGAATGACACTGATACAAGTTCATAGAATTGCTCTAAATCTATTAGTATAAATAACGTCAGAATCTTGCTTATCATGTTCAGTCACAAGCATGTTTCTAGTTTCCACTTAGAGTCACCACTGCATGGCTATCTCCAGATAAAAATGATAATCCACATTCACTCACTTCATAATATGAGGCTTTTCCATAAAACAAAAATGGGGCATGTAGTTGGCCATGTCTCTTTCCTCTTTGCGTCTGTATAGCTACGGTGGCTGTTAGAGACTCTGAGAGTCTGCTGCTTTTCCATAAAAGAGGATAATTAATAATGCCAGTGGGTGTAGCAAATATAGTAATACCCTTGGGTTTTGATTCCTTTTAGCCATTCAAGTATTTCACTGACAACATATTGCTAAAGAGGGAAATGAAGACCAGAGAAATCATGCAATAAAAGGATATCTAGAGATGTCAACATTAACATTAAATATCACTTGCACAAAGTGTATATGGTAACTAGAAACAGCACAAAATGCTTTCCATCAATAAAGTACATTCAGTAGTGACTTCCCATTTGAATGTATGAATTCAACATTACCACAAGATGCTGGGAAACTTCACTAAGTTCTGCAGTGCAGACAAATATTTGGTGCTACACTGCCATCCCTTTGTTTGTGCAGCAACTTCTGGTCATGGGCTGTGAACCAAGTATGAATGTAAAGTCTCCTGCACAGGAGGCAGATACCTCTGCACTGGGAGCTTCAAACAGATGAACAAACACTCAGCTGAAGGGAAAGCATGTGGCTGGCAGCTGGCAGGGTTACCTGTTGAGTGAAGAATCCTTGCTGGCTGTGCAGCTATATATGAGCTTCAGAATAGGCTGTGTGAAGGGGGAGGGAAGCACTCATTGATGTCCTACATGGTACAGCTTCTTCAGCACGAAGAAGAGCCTGTAGAGCATCCCACAGACAAAGTACCCCTTTCCTTCTTTTGTGTTACCCTTCCCTGCTATGGCCCCCTGTGGTTTCCCCCCCCCCCCCCCCCCTTTTTTTTTTTTTTTTTTTTTTTTTGTGTTACTGAGCACAAGATTTATAAACCCTTTGAAACATGTTGTTTCCAGATGCAAAGTTCCAAGTGCCCCATCAATGGCTTCCTGCCTGGCTCCAAGGGCTGATCACAGTGAGGCATACACACTTCCCCCATGAGCAAACCCTCCATTGCTCACTGAAATCCTCTAGAGTTTTTTCTCTTCTTGGCAGAAAACATTTTGCATTCCTGTGCTTAATGCAGTGAATTACCAGCTCACTAGAGCCTCTGTTTTCCCACTGATTAGGTGTCTGGGACTGGCATTTCCCATGGGCTTTCTGACAAGCTGGTGCTAGGGCTGTGTCCACACTCCTCACCTGCACCATCATGCAACACAAGAAAAACCCTCATGTCCAAATGAAACACTGCATTACGGTATTAATAAACTGTGTCTTGAGCACCAAAGGATGACAGGTAATGTTAATTATTTCTGCAGACTAGAACAACTTGAAAGTACAAAGGACAGCACCTTATGTCAATTACCTGTTAGGAGCCTTTGAAAGCATGCCAGCATCCTCACTAAGTCAGATCAAAATAGATTGATAGAAGAAAACCAAACAATAGTTGCCTTCTGTGAGTTCAGAGGTTGAAAACTTTTTTTTTTTTTAAAGCTGTATTAATCATTAGCCGTAATTACACCACACAAAAGGAAAAGCCTTTAAACATGTTACTTAGTGCAGAAAATTAAAACGGCATAAAATGGCAGCTCAACATTTTACTCACACTACTTCTTTTCTTTGGTGATGGAGGTTGTTTAAAAATAGAAGTCAAGTTAGAGCAGGGTTGGAAGGTACTTCAGCGAAGAAGTTTCCACTTAGTAATAACAGCTTTCTGACACCCACAGGCCAGACACATCATGCTTAGTATGTGCGTTTCGCTGAGCATCCTCACATCGACTGCCAGTGATGTGCCTGCGGGGTGCCCAGGGGTCTGCCCAGCATGAAAGAGTGGCAGCACAGTAGGATTGAACCTGAAATATCCACTCACTTTCGGAGTTGTCCTGTCAGAGCTATGCCAGGCTGTGCAGAAGAGGAGCTGCAGCTGACGTGTGCCCTCACAGGACTGTTCTCCCAGTCCCTAAAAGGGTGTAACTGTATTGGGAACTGGGGATCCCCTTGCCTCTGCTTGGCTGCTTCCCAGCTGATGCACAGGGCAGTTAGCTCCAGAGTCACACCATTGGTGGGCTTCATGCTCCGGGCTGTGATCTGAGTCTCTGCTCCCACACTGCTGCCTTTTGGCACCTGGTGCTGGAGGATGGTGGGCAGGGAGTGTCCCTCTTGCTCTGAAGCCCCACAGCCAGGAAGATGCTCTTTTTGCAGGAGGACTTTATGCATCTCCTCTGCCTTCCTACTGCAGAAGCTGCTGGCCAGGGCAGCAGCATGGGGTGGCTCCATGGCACTAGGGGCAAAGGCTCAAAGCACGCATGGCCTTTTGCTCAGACCATCTCTAACTTTTCTGAGTGGGACAAACAGACGTGTTGCCTGTTTCCCACTCCACTCTGAGTGTGGGAGACCCTGCATGTGTGACAGAAAGGCATCATGCAGTGATCAAAATCAAACGCTGGTAAAAGGAAAACAGAGTGGATCTCCAGACCTAGTCAGGCTACCTACGGCTTGCCTTCAGGCAGGAATATATCCTCCCTATAATCTGATGCCAGAGCACTTTTGAGTGAAGGGGCAATCTCTAGCACACCTGCAACTGCTACCTTCTGCAGCATCCTTCAGAAAACATCATGTGTGCCCACTGCATATTTAAGAAAAATTACACAGAGCTGATGTAGAGTCTTTCTAACAACGGCTAATGAGGTGAAAAATTAATAGAAAGATTAAACAATGGGTTCTTACATAGACACAGACAGAACTAAAAAGCACGCAGATCTCAGTTTTCAAAATGTATTTTAAATGCAGGAATAAGGGCTTGCTGCTGCAGTTTACCACTTTCTAGGCTTGCTGATCCAGAATGACTTCTATTTGTTCTCTACAAATCTCTCTATATAAAAAACATATTAATATAATTAAAATATATAAATGAAGAATGGAATACACATAGGTTCCAGCTGGCATGATCATCCAGAATTTCTGTTGAACTAACCCATGTCCAGGCAATATTGATTTCTAGGTAAGACCGAGGATCTTGCAGGTGGTGTGAAAAAGATCCAAATAAGTTTTGGAAAATTCTGGGTAATGCATAATCAGAGAAGTAAGCAGGTATGGTGTGATGTCAGAAGCAGCTGAATCACAGAAAAAAATGTATCAAAGCCATATCTTTACTGTGAAATGCAGATTTAAGTAATCTAGGTTATAAGGAAAAAGGATAGCTTAGCAGACAGTTCAAACCAGAGCTCTAGTTCAATGTCGCTAAATTATGCTTATTCTCACTTTACCCTAAGACTGGAGAGAAATTTCTGTGGTATATCTTTCTTCATTTAGAAACGTTTTCAACTAGGGAGCAGAGCAACCACGACAGCAGTAGCAGATTCTGTCACACAGCATATGCCAGAAGGCAAACATGTACAGATGTGTTGAACCCAGCTAGATGCACACATCCTCTTCCCAGTTATTAAGTAAAAGAACCACATGCCTAATTATGCATATGTGTGTGTGTGCTTGCTGGTGGGCACAGACAGGAGAGCAGCAGGTTTGGGAACACAGCTCCATCAGGCTCAGTGAGGTTCCCATGCAGAATCTTGCTAACTTTATATTAATAACTTTTACAAGCCTGGGAATAACATCTGGATGCTGGATTGTAAACCACAAAGCAGTTCCGTGACAATTCCAAAAGTAAATTAAAGACAGAGAGGTCAACATACACAACCCACAGTAAAAATGGCCCTGCGTGCTGTCCATGCAGGTGTCTGTTTCAGGGCCCTGCTATGCCACTGACTGACATTATCTTTTTTAGACAGAGGCTAACAGTGAACATTTTTAAAAGCTGCAGCCAAAAGAAGTGACCTTACAAAGAGGACTCTGTTCAGAAATGGATTTATTTTCTTTGATGTCAAGAGAAACAACAGCTAATAGCTGTTATAGTAAATCACTAGTTCCTAATTTATGAAGGCTTTCGAACCCTAAGGATTATCTGTGTGAGTGATGGGTTCTATTGTGCAAGCCGCAAAGCATCCTCAGCCTGCTCCAGCAAAGATATTAAGCATGTGCTTCTTATTAAGCATGCAAGGAAACACAGTAAGAACAACATTTTGGAGCTAAGCATGTGTATAAGTGTTTTATTGGACTAGGGTCAGAGTGTGTAGCAACTTGCAATTCTACATGAATTTAAGTGTTTGTGTCTGAAAACAGGAGTGCAGGACGGACACCTATCTGAAACTGCTGTATATTCCCAGACATCTTAAGCTACTTTTCTGTGTTCCATTTGGAAAACAAATTCTTCTAAATTAGTGAAGCTGCAACTATGTATCTGCAGATGGAAACTGATGGAGTACTGAATAAAGAAATTCAGTCCAACACACAGCAGGATCTGCTTTTCTCACTTTAGAAAGCCTTGGCATTATCCATCTATCACACCTAGATTTCACCTGGCCCAGTTGTTGTCTTGCCAGCCAGTCATCTAAATGCAGGTTCAAGGAGATAAGGAAAAGAATATGCAATAAGAAAAGTGATAAAAGAATTAGACTGTCGCAGCTTGCTTACCATGCAAAGGAAGGGGACTGCAGCTGCTCACCCCTCCCTTCTCCCTTCCAGCAGCCATGCTGACAGATTTGTCCAGTCTGGTTGGTTGTTTTGCTTTTGGTTTTGGTGTGTTATTTTGTTTGTTTGTTTGTTCATTTTTCACCACTTTAACATAACATCAGCAAAATTCTTGTATTTCTACAGGATTTTCATAACCTCTGGCAACTCAGCTCACTGGGATTGGTAGAATGTGTGTCCACAAGCACAAGAACAGAATCAACCTGCCTTCTTATTAAAACTATAAAACACTCTGAAGTCAACAATGTTGTGCAAATGCTAGGTAAGTGGAGAACTGTGCCCACAACATACATACCAAAGAATGAGTGACTGAAGGAGGCAAGATAAAACTGCAGCTGGAAAAGAAAAGCAAACACATTGTAGGTGGAAAAACAGTGATGAGTGCAAGGTCCTAGTCAGCTGCCCCCTTCTTCCTGGCTCAGGAAAGAAAATAGTGTTGAAGTTCTAAGGTCACAGACAGAGGAGAAAAGAGGGCAAGAGCCAGACCTGGAGCTGAAGCACTTCCGCACTTCAAGGGGTGTTGTGGCAAAAAAATAACTGACAGACGATTGGGAGGGGAAATGAAGCATCTTAAAGGGAAATTAATGAATCAAAGCAGGCAAATCTCTCCCTAATGGTACAATATTTTGCAAGCTTTAGTCCACACAACATGGAGTGCAAACTTTTATGTATTCTTTGTTCTGGACACCTGCAGCAACATTCCCTTTAGTATAATACTTCCTGTGAGGCTTGAGTTTATTTCATCTACACATTGAAATGCCTTCTACATAATAAAGTCTTCAACAGCTGGACATCTGGATGCAATCTTATGCTCTATGAATTCAAGGGCTACAAAGAGATGGTGTATTACCTTATAGTTCTTGTAATTTGTGTGGCAAACCTCTTATGAGCATGAATTAATGTAACTCCTCTGAAGTGAAAGGAGCAAGACAGAGTATGGAATAATGAATCTATTTTAATGAATATATTCCATGGTGTAGGAATAAACCATATTTATTTCTGAGTAATGGGATAGAGGCCTTCACTAAACACTGCCTTCCTGTTTGCCTCTCTTACTTCACCATCATGATGTATTTAATGCTTTGAAAACATTCCTG
>NW_008624966.1:10297-17139 GCF_000691845.1 Merops nubicus
CTTTGATTTCTCCCAGGCCCCTGACCCCTTGGTGAAAGGAGGTGTAGAAACAGAGATGAAGCTGTATCTCTTCAGTCATAGGCAATTTGAGGAGTTAAAATCTGTCACATAGCCACAGAAAAGAGGAAATGAGGAGTACTGGGTAGAAGGATGATCTTGTTCCTCTGATGCACCCTCCTGGAAAAAAGCAGAGAACCCCTTGCAATTCCTCCTCTTCAATGCAAAGCAGAAAGCCTGCCTGCATCAAATGGGGTGGTCAGGGATCAACAGGCATCATCCAGGCAGACTGGCTGGTATGAGTTGAGTGGGCACCAGCACAGCCAAATGGAACAGCATGCCTGAACTCTCAGTTAGCTTTTTTGTTGACACCTGAAGAAAAATATACAAGCAGAAATGAAGCAGATGATATAGAATGCCTTTGCAGGAGGAAAAGCATAGCAGTGTTGAGAGGAAACACTGGCCACTGACATCCTACACATAAAGGAAAGAATTATCCAGTGGGGAAAATATGTTGGCCCTAAGTGCCAAAGTTTCATATACTGCAAAGAAATTTTAAGGTGCTGCAAGACAGACCCAGGTCTGCTGGCTGTTCCATGCTGACCGTTGTCTCCCTGGATTATGAATCAGGGGGGTATGCCAGATGCCTGTATTAGCTGTGCATGATGAACCCCCTCTCTGTGTGGATAATGCTGCTCTCTCACCCTCTTTTTTCCCCTCTTAACTACTGTGAGGTGTGACACCAAGTGAATTCCACAAACAGGTAGTAGAGGAAGATGATGAGATTTCCTCCTTGGTTGTCAAACTCTCACTAGAAGAGTTCACTCTCCTATCTCTTGATCATATATGTGCATAATACTATGCATGCACAGATACACAGTAACAATTACTACCATGCTGGTACTCTAGGAATCTCAAAGGGTGTTAAAATGCAACAGAAAAAAATGTTCTTAGTAAGGGTTTCAGTACATAGATGATGAAATGGAAGGGACCTTAACTATTCATCTAATGTATAGAGCTGCCTCAAGGAAAGATCAATGATTCCCATCATTCCTGACAGCTGAAGGAATTTTTAAGTATTACCAGTGGGTAGAGACAGCGTGAATCCCAGTCCCATCAGCCCCTTGATGCGTTCTCTATCCTCACCATGAGAATGTTCTTTCTCATGATGAACCTAAGTTTTACTTCTTCCTCTTTCTTCTCAACATTCGTAGCAGAAGGGATGGCAGATAGTTCCCACCCTCTTTGCAGCAGGCTTTTGTACTTTACAGTATTGCTCTATTTCCCCTTTACTACCCATCTTGCAGTTGTGTAGCTGGTTGTGTAGTTCTCTCTCCTCAGACACATTTTCCAGATTGTTCTCATTGATCTCCTCCAGGCTAGTTCCAAATGATCAACACTCTTTTCTAGACTCTTCCAACAGTGTGACAAAAATAATATGGGGATTTGACCGTGGAGCAGGGCAGTCAGTGTTATCTTTTACCTAAGGCAGTTAAGACATGTGATTTTCTCCTCTGAGCTTTACTACTGATCTATTTTATTTTTAACTAAATTGCTTCTCCATTGGGTATCTACAGCTAACTGTATGCTGTAGATAGATATGTAGACTTTTAACTTTCCTGGAGGGGAGCTTTGTGTCTGTACAGTGCCTTTCAGATCTTGGCTTAAGCATCTCAAAAAGAATTTATAAAAAGTACTGGACACGATACTGGTTGGCCTCTTTATTTTTCCAGCTTTCCCAGAAATGAGTATCTAGGCCAGAATCTTCAACACTGTGCCTCTCACAGCAATGTAAATCATTCTTATCCATAAATAATGTTATTTTCAGGCTCTGGTAAAATCTCTTAAAATTTGTTTTCTCAACTGAGATCTCTATCTTCAAATCAAGACGGAAGAAACTATGCAGCCAGTCAGTCCTAAATTGTTCCATTAGCCATTCAGTTTGTAACAGTAAAATTATATAGGCTGGATTTTTGTTTTCCTTTGAGAATTTGGATTGCATCTGCCCCTGTCTCCAAGACACGAGTGCAGATAGGCTACTGATGTGATGCTGCTCTGAGGAGGGAGAAGCAACTCTCCCTACAAGTTTGTTTCGTTGTCTTCCTTCGCCCAACTTCTTCAGAAAGCCCAGTGGCACAATTTTCCTCTCTGCACTGACAAACCCACTGCTTCTGTCTCCCTCAGAGCTCTCTGAGGCTCTTACAGAACAGCTACTTCCATTTAGACCTGCTCTTCTTTTACCCCTGCGAGCTTTTAGGGCTGGCACAGCATCCAGGCTCTGCTGGACTTCCAGCCTGACATATCACCACTTAAGATGCCAGAATGTGAAACACTTTAAATACTTCTGGAGAGTGTTAAGTCAGTGCAGCTGAGTTTCTTTCACTGTCTTGAATCCAGTAGATGAGACGTACAGAAACACATTAAAAACCGTAAGGCCTGTGATCGACTACTGGAAACTTCATCTACTATCCCCAAAAGCAAGGGCAATGTTTCAAAATGAAATCAAGCTATATTTCAAGACATGACTTCACTTTTGTCTCATTTAAGAGACACAAAACTGATAATCTTTTGTGTTTCATGCCATACCTACAGCTGGGGTGCAGTTTATGTCCGTAGAGAGAAGTGGAATAACACCTCTGTATCTGGTAAAGACTTGACCGAACTCAGAAATTGAAAACTTTTCTTACACTCTGCAACAAAATTCCACTCCCCTAAAAGAGTCAACATCACTAAAAAACAGCTTTCTTAAAAAGGACCCAGTCCTCTCCTCATTTTCTTCCAGATTAATGTTGTTTGGTATCACATACAAACACCTAGTGGTCCTAACCCATAGCACAAAATCAGAGGAATATCTAAATAATAAGAGAAAATAACTATTTGTGCATAAGACATCTGTATTGTTGCAAGGTTTCACATTCCTTCACCACATTTATTCCTAGCAAAAGGTATTGAACATCATACATAAGATGGGTTAACAGATGTGTAATCATCTAGAAAAATATACTAATATTTATGCATTTACTCTTATTCAGCTTCTCTTCAGAAAAAAAGTACAGACTGTGAAAGGACCAGAACGAGTCTTAGTCTGCCCCAGCAACAAAGCAGGGTTGAGCCCTCACATCTGACCAGTCCACACATGGAGTTGCTCTTCCACCCTCCCACTTTTCCATTTAGAGTCTGGGTGATTTCACCAGGAAAGAATTGTGGAAAACGCTGTCTTTTTTTTTTTTTTTTTTTTTTTTTTAATTTTCTTTCCAGGATTGTACAGGGACAGCAAGAGGAAAGTTCTGGAGAAACAGCAACAGTGTGTGAGCCAATGGTCAGCTCTGCATGAAGTATATGTAATTCTTTCCCTCTACTATTCACATACAGTAATTCCCCAGCCACAGCGTTCTATTCTCCCACATCATCATGAGGGGAACGACTGCAACAGATTTCAGCAGTCTAGTAGCCAACAGAGCAACCAACAGTACTGGGGAAAATGTAAGCTGAGAAGACAGACTAGCCAAACAAAAAAGCAAGCTGTGAGATGTATTACTGGAATCCAGACAAGAAAAATGTCTGTTCTGGCACCATTACAACCAAACAACAATATAGGTTATGACCCACGCGGTACTTGGGGAATACGGCACACAGTATTTGCATTCAGCCTTCTCACAGGGGTATGAGGTAAGGCCAGGCTGCGCTGGTTCACAACATTCTGTAACTCATCATGTTATGAAATACAAATTGGCAGATGGAGAGAGAAAAGAGGGGAAAGAAACGGAAACTCTGGTGAGGATCTTCCCATCCGTCCCTCTCATGCCTGGAGAAAGCTCTTCAGCCACACACTTGGACATTCCTCATCTATTTTACTTCTGTAGAGAGTGTACTGTATTGTTTACGTGTCATGTTTCGTTGAAGCGAGTGAGGGAGCGATTGTAACATCTAGAATTTTGGACAGCTATTTTGCAACACTTGTTGTTGAAGCGGCGGAAACATTGTTTTCAGTTATCTCTGCATTGTCATGTCAGCCCTGGCCTTTTTAAAACCCTTTTTCTTCTTTGTTGACAGAAAAGATGTCCGCTTTTCTTTCTTTCTGATGTTAAAATGTACATTTATGCACATATACACAGAGAAAAAATGCTGCTATTTTAAGGACCATCTCTGAAAGCTTTACCATCACGTTTTTTGCAAAAGATGTATGTTAGAAAATTAATGTAGCTGGCTTCCCCCTCTTCCCCTCCCAGCAGGAAAATAAGTTGCTGAACTAGCTTTCATTAATCCTAAACCTACATTATTAATTTACTGTACAGGCACTTCATCACAGAGCCCTGTTTTTAATTGTATTCCATTTTTTATATGTAGTCTAAAACATAGCTCGGCACAAACAGTCAGCATAAGACTAACCTGGGAGTAAATCCAAGGTACTGAGATATTACACTTTTAAACCATAATATGAACAAGATGACACAAATGAAAATCTACAGCAGCAATTTCAGTATAAGGTTAAGATTTTTAAGATGTCTTCCTAATAAATCACAGTTTGATCTCTGGTATCCCCTCTCCTCACCACCCCTGCCTCCCACACACCCCCCAACTACTCCCCCTGAGACAGACACACAAGCATCTTTTTAAGAGTGTTACTCATTTTGCAAGGATGACTCATTCCTTTTTCTCTCTGTTTAAACTTTTTCCTAAAGATCACAGCTCTTGGAAGCTCCTGTAATGCCACACATTTTCCAGTCTGCAGCTGGAAAATGGAAGGAGGTGTAGTCTTCCATGAAATAGGCATCATGAGTGAAAAAAGAATGATGTCACTTGCAGTTCATAAAATTATTTCCTGACTGGGGAAGCACTGGAGGTACTTGGTCCATAATCACTTGGCTTCTTCTGTTTCTCTGGCATCAGGAAGCCCAGGCAAGCAGAAACGTAACCACTTTTTCTTAATGGGAACTTTCTTAATAGGTCAAAATGACCAGCAATGAATACTTCCCATTCTATTGTCTGCAGGTAAGCACTGCTGAGGTGAGCATACTGTCTATCAAAGTAGCTCTGTTGACCTTACTCCTGTGCTGGGGAAATCATACCCTTGTCACAGCCCAGACTTCAGACTTCAAATCAAAGAGTAGGTTAGTTATAGTGCCTTTTGCTTTACTGTAAAAAGGTTCTGGCACTTCAGTTATCTTATGCCTGTGAAATCTTCAGATTGCAAAAGGAATAACTGAAAGCCAAGCATGTGATTTACTCATTAGTAAACACAAACATTACTGCTGAGGTACCCTAGCTGACCTGACAACTTGGTCTTGGGTGATCCCAAGGGCATATGAGTAAGGAAGGTCTTTGTTTTCCCCTTTATTCTCCATCTCTCCTCTGTTGTGATTTGGTAGGTATCTCATGCAAATCTGACCTCGCATTGCCAAAAGATACTTGAGCGTATCTTGAAATTGGCCCCAAACTTCAGGTGTGAAGATTCATTATTTCTTTGAACAGTTCAATACGTATTACTGTGCATATCTAATTAGTCATAGGTTTAAGTTTTTTTTTTTTTTTTTTTTTCTGCAAAAGCTAACTAGAAAGTACCCCTAGGAGAACTGAAAATGTAGGTTGTCAGAGTTGCCATCTAGCTTCATCTGGGAGTCCTCCCACTCCTCTGTGAAACAGAACATCTTCTGTGGATTTTCTCATTTAGCAAAGTGTCTCTATTCAACATAGACTTCAGCTTACTTTAAAAGCTAACCTGAATTTTCAGTATGAGACATGATCTGAAGTCCATAAAAAGATCACAATCATCACTTTTTAGGATCATGAAAAGATTCCCATCAGGTTTTTAATCAACCTTTAGAAAGGAAGATTGCCTTAAAAAAGCCCAAATTAAGCCTTTTGGATCAGTAAGATTATATAAAGAACAGTAGTAAGGCTGATGCTTATCAACATTTAAATGTATTTTTACCTGAAAATACACTGAAAAATGTTCTCTTCTCTCTTTTGAACTAACCATTTTGATTTTGAGATTGCTTTTAAACCAACCAGTAGGTATTATCCACAATATCCTGACATCACAATGATGGTGCTGAAGAAAAATAACCTGTACATCTTCCTCAAAAGGAAAAAGAGGAAGTGTGAAGGTTACAGTGGAAAATGAGTGTTTTTTCATGAAAGAGTAGAATAGCTGTTCCAGTTTGTATTAGGGGGCTCCATATAGAATGACTTCATACTCTTAGATCAATGGGGAAAGTGGGAGTAGGACAGCATTATCTATAGACTCCTGACTTGATTCCTTAGGAAAGAAAAGTAATAAAAGAAAACCTAAAGCTGAAGGTAGAACTCCACTGGAGATACATAGTGAGGTAGGCATTAAAAACTTGCGACTAGTATGTCATATAAATGTATTTTCTGCTTCATGCATCAGCAACTGTCCAAAACATGAGCATAACTGGAGTTGGTTAATATTGAAGTACAAAGAGAAATTCTATTGCAGCCCCTCCAAAATCTCTATTTTTCTTTTTTTTTTCTAAAGTAACAAGTAGATATCTGAGAAAACTGTACTTCTGCTGTTAGTCATTGTGCAAACAGTTTTTGGTGCTTACTACATCATCTTACCTGGTTAACATCAGATTACACATTAGTAAAATTCACATGTGAAAATAAATAATGGGTTATATTACCACCTGAAGTTACTCTAATTTGGGACTTTAGAAATCTGTCTCACCAGATGAACAAATTTTCTCCTGTCTTTCCCTTCTATTTGTTATTCCCCCTCCCCCCTTAACACATGTAACATTACTTGATCTTTTCTTTTAAACATCTTCCACTCAGTGTTACTGTTCTCCTGCTTTTACTCTCTCACTTCAGGCTACGCTCTT
>NW_008624966.1:17170-23910 GCF_000691845.1 Merops nubicus
TCTTCTCAGTCACAACACGGCTATGCACTTGTAACCTTTCCGCAGGCCACTGTTGAGTGCTCTGGTTTTAAGTATTAGAATAATGCTAAACAATTTTCATGTTGGTAATATCAGGCATGATAAGTAGCTGATATTTTAAAGTTTGGAAACTAAAGACAACAGAGATTAAGTGACTTGCTGAAAGCCACATACAGAGCATAAGACAGAGCTGTGAGTCCAGAGGCCCCTTTTTTCTTTCCCTTAATTGTGCAACAAGCTATTCAAGACACTTAATTTTGCAACAGCCTTAAACTCGGTGGGACTACTTGTACATGGAAAACTGAAATATCTATCTAAACAGGATCGCTGCCATATTCTGTCTTAAAAATGTGTTTTCTTTGGACATATATACTTGGCTTGATTGGAACAGATTTAAGAGTGATTGCAGTGAAGTGCAAATAGAGAATGATATAATGGCTTGAAAACATTTAAGAAAATACAACATTCAAAACAGACCAGCGTAAACTACCAAAAGCTGGGAAGGCTGCAAAGCTATGCAGGCATGTATTTCATCCTGATCTGAAAGACAGCCAAAGGCTTCCTCTTGTTCCTTTTTCCTTTTATTTTATGGTAGACCAAAGTAAGAAAGCTACGGCTTGTAGGTTAAACAATAGAAAATCAGACATATTTGAATCATTTCTGTTTAGCTTGGTCCTGCTTTGGTTTTCAAAAGAAACAGTATGAGGGTATGGCAACTATGGGGGAGAGGACCAAGCTGTATTCGCTACTTATCAGAAGCACTCGGTTTCCTCAAATTTAAAAACAAACAAAAATGTGCCAGGTGTTCTATAGGCAGGAGGAAACAAAAAAAAAACCAAACAAAAAAAACCCCACCCATCTTCAGCTTTTACATTCCCCTGAAGTCGCTTTACTCCTAGAACCCCATATGACATCCTCTGTAGCCCTGGGGACAGCCTGCACTTTGGCTGAATTGGAGCACTGTGTGTACTGCATGGCTGTCCTCTGCATGTGTGCTTGGTGCCAACCTCAGCTGCTGCCAAATGCTTTCTACCTGCAGCCCGTCTCACTGGGGCAGCTGTTCAGTCAGTCACCAGTTTCTCTAAGGCTCCATGCCTCTATGTCCTCTCACAAGTTTGGATGACATCAGCCTCCAAGCTCAAGTGCTATTTGCTTTTCCCCTTTCATGCTCTTTCCAAAACAGACAGGCAATGCAATTGCATAAGTCTCATTTCCTTTGGGAGCAAAACTAAAAACAAAGCTCTGTGCAGAGTGGCTTGTAGATACATAAACATAATGAGAAATAAGCAAGCCAGCATTTGTGACAAATCTATTAGCTTTTGATGGGGCTGCAACTAGTGGAATTCTGTATATATTAACCACTTTTAAATTCTTGCATGTCATATTCTCACATGGTGTAAATCTAGACAGCTATGTTAATTTTGATGTAGCCATGCTATTTACAACAAATGCTGGTCCAATTATTGGAATTTAGCAACAACCTTTTCACCTTATTTTAAAAATCTGCTGTGTAAAATTATTGACCAAGGCAAGTTTTAAAATAAATTTTTGAAGATTTTTTAAAAAGGGGTTAAATTTTCCAGTCAAATTCTAAATCTTTTTCACATGGAGGGAAAGCTGTTAAAGATCAAATCATAGAACAGTGTCCACATAGTTTTCAGAGATTTCTCCTAAGTAAAAGTATAAAGCCAAGTCATACACCAATACATTTTACTTAGTTTAAATTGTACTTTTTTTTTCCTACGGCATATAATCTAGTCAGTGAAATGTGCCCTCGGAAATTCTTTGTATTCATATTCTTTAACTTTACATTGCAGCGGAATTGCACCACGTGATATCAGTAGAAATTCTGAAGGAAACCATCATTCCTGACAACGAACCTTACCTAACTCAGTATGGTAGGAATAGTCAATGATGAAATCAGGTAAATCCTCCACAATACCTACCAACAAGAAAGACATCAGACATCACTGCTCTTTTTAACTTGACCTGGCTTGTCTGGTTCTTCCAAACAACACTTTTCAGTGCACTGTATTTGGCATGGAAGTTTTAGCATGGGGTTAGGCTGACCAAACTGAAATGGAGTCTACCTAGTGGAGCCATTGCCTTGTTCCATCAGATTTTGGACAGGTGGTGCCATCCACTGAACAGCTGTTAGTGCAAACATCATTAACTGTCATGTTTGGATGCTAAGCAGCAATCTGGAGTATCATTCTCATAAATTGCACGTACAGGTTCCACAGCATTGTACTTGCATTTATATATGCAAGGCCCTTGATAAAACTAGGTCAGCACATGCCCACTCCAGCAAAAAACAGAGCCCACTCTGAAGAAAACTTTTAAACTACTTACATCAATACTTAAAGCCTATCCTTTCCCAATTTTCCTATTTGTTATGTTTTATTCCTTAAACTCTACTGTGTGTCTTTTACATACACAGTATGTTATTGAACAGGATTTAGCAGTAGTTAAGAACAACTCTATTTTCTTCCTCAATACTGGGGGATTGTTTAGTTAGCATTTGAAAAGAATTAGGTAAAATTTATAGAAGTATTGCTGAAAGCAAATGTCTCTAAATTTTACTTTTGAAAAATACAATTTTTGAAATATCATAAATCTTTTTAGACCTCTCACCACAAAAAAAAAAAAAAAAAAAAAAAATTAGGCTAGATGGGCTTATTTGGCATTAGTTAGAATGAGTAGCTATTTGGCTGGTGTATACATTTGTACTGTGTCCTTAGGACATGCAATATTTTAAATATATTTCAGAGTTGAGGATTTAGGCAGGAAAAAGAAAGGTAAAACCTTGGGAAATCAACAGAGGAGTAAATTTTTATCACTTTTTTTTTTTTTTTCCCCTCACAAGAAAGCAACTGAAAATATATTCCTATAAAAATAAACAAACTGCTATTCAAGTATACGGTACCAGCATGGACAATGGGATCAGTGATAAATTCCTCCAGGATGACATTTATTGTCACAGAAACCCATGCGAGTGTAAAACTCAAGTTTTCAGTTTGGTGCTTAGTATATTTCTTCATAGCCTGAGCAAGTGCACTAAAGCACTAAGAAAAAATCTCCCCCTTTTATACATGAAAATAATGTGTGTGTATATACATGTCTCGTATCTCACAATCTCAAGCTGGAAAGCACAACCCATCTGCAGTCCAGTGGAACAGAAAGCAAATAAAACTACTCAGGACATATTATTAGTATGAGCTTTGTGATTTTAAGCTAGTTTTAGATTTGTGCAGGGCCTGCAACCTGCTGAGGCTGGCCAAACTACAAAAAAGAGTACTGTAACCGAGCATAAATGGCGCACCTACAAAAAAGAGTAGTGTAACCGAGCATAATGGGGCAAACAAAGTTTACCAGCTTCTAATATAAGTGAAAAGTATTTTGTCCACTGCATACTCCCTACTTGCCCATCAAGAGGGTTTATCTTCCTTTATTAGGTAGATATACCTGCCCACTTTTTTTTTTTTTTTTTAAATTTACCACTACACTGAGACACGGATTATTACATTTCTAATGCTTTCTCTTGCCCCACTGTGCACACAAATATAGCTTTTAAGTGGTGTTAAATTTGTACATTTCCCAGCTCTTCTCCACATGCTCTCTAATGAGAATAAGACCCACTATTTGCTGTGAAAAACATCCATCTTAAAGCAAACCTTCCCCTTACCTTATTGGTTTTTTATTAGCATCAATTAACCTAATTACACACTAATAGCAATTCCCACTAGAAAGTCCCTTTCAGCCCACAGACTGTGAAGTTCAATCCATTCAGAAGAGCCAGTGAAAGATATAGGAATCATTAAACCCTCAGTAGGATGGTTGAAGCTACACTCGGGTAGTACCTAGCTAACCCCAGCCAGCAGGTACTGTTAGCTACTCTCCATGCCCATGCACGGCGGTTTGAGCTGGATGGAAAGAAACTCAGGAAGAACTGTAAGCAGATCATGTCTGTCTTTCCAAAGATCTCCAGTCCCCGAAAGTTCAGCAGCACCATCAGACCCAAGTCTGATCTGGCAGCTCTGCAAAGAAGTTTCTCCCTAAACAGCCTGTAATCAGTAGGATTTTTCTTCAGCTTTCTGTTTTGTTCTTCCATGTTTTCTGTGAAAAGAGACAACTCCTCGTCCCCCTCTTCACCAGCTTTCAAAGGTCTCCACTAACTACTGAATGTTTCTCTATCTCTGCATCTTTGAAGATGCGTTGTATGCTGCAGGGATGCCTCTTTTTCCAGCTCCCTCTATAATAAGCAGCTTTGGAGTTGTATCTCTCCATTTTCTCCTAGGTGCTCTCAGAATTTAGTTAAAATTATTGGAGAAGTGGACAAGGGAGTTGTGCTTTTGGGAATCTACAGGATTAATTGTTAAATTGGCAGTGGTGGTGCTAGTGGAAACATTGAAGGCAAAAGGCAATTTCCATCACACTTCGTTTCAGTGCTGGAACATGCACGTTTGAGTGGACTCTTTGGAGTGAGAGCACATGAGCAAAGTGAAAGGGGTATTTTATTGGACAGACAGGCTACGTTTCCTGTCACCTGCAGAAAGATGCCCACAGCTGCCAGCTTTTAAGAGAATTTTTAAAAAAACAACCGTAAAGCAAACAAAAATCTGCTAATAACGCACCATCTGCGGGTGTCTTGCTGTCACACGCTGACTATTTAATAAGGCAGATTTGTCTGACAGTTACTTTCCCTCCCTGACTGTGGGCTGCGGTTTGGGGGGCCATGAGCATGATTAGAAAGTGATATCATTTTCTGGGGCCTGCCATTCTCCCCCACACTCTGATATGAAACAAGTAAAGCCCTTCTGCTTTACATCTGACCTTGACAAGGGTGTTTCTCATTTCCTCTCCACTTTTTCCCTCCTAATCCTTCCTGAAAACATATGCCTGCTGAATAAATTTGATCCAGTTTTTTAATTGGCATCTTCCTGATGTTTTTGCCTGTGTTTGAATATTTTGTGTATAAGGTCCTTGTATAGGGTCAAGGCTGATGATTTCTACTTTGACAAGGTACCAGTTGTGATCTTTTCTCCTGTTAGCATTCCCCATCTCCATGTTCACCTGGAGTGTAGCTGATCTGCCTGCTAGGATCGTGTGACTTGATCAACGTTATGCTTCAAAAACACATCAGCAAATCAATCTTCCTAAGTGAGGTGCTTATAAACAGAGGCAAGAGCACCAGCCTCTTTACACAAATATTTAACAATAACTCTTTTTTTTCTCCTTAGGTAGGTCACCTTAACTTGAAGGAGAGATATGAATGATCATTTGTTCATAGAAGTCTCCCATATATATCTCAGAATATGTAAATAACAAAGGAAAATGTGCACAGCTACAAGAATAATTCAGGTCCTTTCAGCAATCATACAAATAAGACTTGAGACTGGGATAATATTCTTCCAGTCTCCCATATTGCTGTATTAGGTTCCATCCTGAAAACATTAATATCTTCCAAGTCTACCAGGCTACCGCTGAAAAGTTAAAGTAACATAATTGCCTGACCACTCTCCCTCTTACTAATCAAGCTAATTTTACACAATGACTGAAAACAGAAGGCAAAATATCTGTCTTGCCAAATTAAACTAGTTTCTAAATTTCAGAATAGCAGTGGTCTTCGATAAAAGCTGAACTATTTTTTGCTACCTTTTCCCTTTCCCTATATGACTCTCACAAATTCAATAACTAAAGATGCTGAAGAAGTGATACTGACAAAAGCTATCAAAAAATGCAAGAATAATAATTTTTAAATTTTAACTGTATGTTCACTTCCTGATTCCTAATAAATATGTCTCTTTATAAGACCTCCACTAACAAAATGTCACTTGTCAGTAATGTGCGCTGTTAAATGTCACATTAGCATCCCTTGATACCCTTTCAGGATGTGGCTGAATGCCTGGTGGTACAGGCAGCCTGCAGTGAGGCACACACAGGGCACAAGTTAAAAAAACAACTTGAGCAATAAATACACATATTAAAAAGTTCACTTATGTTTGAGAAAAGAGAGGAGACCAGGATGATTGTAATCCAGATGCAGTAGACGGCTCCCTTCCAAAGAGGCACCCTCCAGCACAGAGATCCTAGTTGCTGACCAGGAAAGCCAAGCCCTCAAAGACTAAAACAGAGGAAAAAACCATCATTTTGTCAAAAGATAAAGGAGATATTCACAGTCATAACTCTCACTTAAAATATTTCCTTCAAAATGTTTTCATCAGACCTGTTTTTGTTTGTAAAAGATTTGTTCCAGAAATTTTTCAGTCATGGTAGGGGGGAATAATCAGATTCTTCTATTAAAAAAAGGCACACTTTTTCTGAGGAAGACTACAGGAAAAGAAAGCATCACAATGTTTCAGATTTTATTAATTTGAGATGTAGACAGAATTAGGGGGTGAGGCAGGGAGGACAGCAAAAAATGTCCAGCCCTCTGTTGGGAAATCCTGTTACAGAATGAAAGGATAAAAAAACCTGACAGAATTCAAGTCTAATTTAATAAAGGGCTATTATATAGAATACTTTAGAGTAGCTTAATAGTTGATTTCCTAAGACTGTTCAAATTCCATTTTGTTGTAGTAATTTCCATACAGAGAAAAAATCTTTACTCCTATGCAGTCTTATCAATTTCACTGTTTTTTTCATTCTTTATTAAAACAACACTAAATGAAAACAACACAGCAAAACTGCTCGGGGAAACCATCAGTTTTTAATCATTCCTG
>NW_008624966.1:23941-28777 GCF_000691845.1 Merops nubicus
CATATCGCACAAAGTAAAGAAAGTAGCTTTCAAACTAATGTGCTGCATTAAAGAGCCAGCATGCTGTTTAAGAGGTTAGGGATACGGGGTTGTTGAAATGTGGGCTAAGGAGGGGAGAGAGGAGTGTTTTCCATTAAATTCTACATAATCACATGGAAAAGATGACACTGGACCAAAATTTCAGAGAATCCAAGATTTTACATTGGCAGGGTTGCATAAACAAACAGAAGTTTTGGGGTGCGATGTGTGCCTCTCAGTACATGTTCATGTTCCATATAGGCCACTCGGGGCAGGGACCAACTGCCACAGAGATCCTGCCTCATGTAATGTGTCAGGAAGGTACTTCTGTCTGCTGTTAGAAGACAGGCTTCCAGAAATAGTGAACATCCATATGTCCACTTCATCCCCTTGGTGAAATCTGGCCTGTATTTCAGCATGGCTCCCAGAGGATCTTCAGGACTATGTGGACCCTGAACAGTGCCAACTGGCTCTCCACGCCACCACACAAATGGTGTTGCCCAGTGAACTGACAGAATCACCCCAAAGGTTGCAGGTCTGGAAACACTTGATCACAATCATAAAAAAAAAAGAAAAAAAAGAAAAAAAAAAAAAGAGAATCTGAATTAGATATTTGGGAAAAGTGACTCAGCTGTCACGCCTTCATCATGGTCTTATGATTGCTTATTGTTCCTACATAATTTTTGTCCAACTGCTGTGAGACAACTACAACAAAAAATGTCAAAGCTGTCACAACTAGATTTAGGTGTTTCTATGTCCATTGACAAATTCATAGAGCAAAGCCAGAATGAAACACTGCAGAACGCCTCAGACTAGAAATCTCTGTTTCTAGAAAAGTATCCTCTTTTAGAAATATGTTATCTAAGCTACACTGTAGAAACAAATCTGTAGATTTTATTCTGTAAGGAGCTTCCAAATCAGCTTCTATGTTCCCAAAAGTTGGGTCCAGAACTGCACCATGCATGTTGTGAAATACAGGCTATGGTGTCTTATTTTAGCACAGAGAAGAACAGTCTTTAAAAGGCAATGCTCAAAAAGCAACAGGGGTAAGATTTATCCTTAGGAAAACAAGCAGCATAAAATTAATCTCTTTGCCACAGACAAGTGACATCCATAACACTAATCCTAACACTGACCTTAGATAGCCTAGTGCTTCTGAGTTTGGATTCTTATTCTGCAGGCTCACAAAAGCATGCCAGATTATCCCAACTGCTGGCTACCATGGTAAAGAAAAAAAAAATTAAAAACAAACAAACAAGCAAACAAAAAACCAAGAAAAACCAAATGACACAATAGTACTTTGATGTATGACCAGTATGTCTTCATATCTGACTTCATATCTGACTTCAGATAGGAAGAGGAAGTCAATGGTCTGTCACTAATGAGAACAAGGGAGGTAACTATAATATCCTCTGCATAAATCTATGAAGAACCTGAACAGACTTCTATACTTTGTACTGGGAATTAGAAGAAAAAAGTAACTCCAAAGGGGCAAAGCAACGTACACAAACCTTCTGCTTGCAGAGTATCCTACATAAATTGATGAAACAAGAACTGGAGGGAGGAGTCAGCTATTGCACCTGAACATGGTACAAGAGACATGGGATCACATGTCCACCATAGAGCTGATTTTCTGCAGAGATATGGATTAATTATTAAATATCATATTGCATATAGTCAGGTTCTATTTTAAGTGCATGCTTTTGTTCTTCATGGTTAGAGTAAGTCTCTTTGTATCAGGAATTTATACGACAGAGTAAGCCTCTAATAAGGAAAAAAAACCCAAACCAAACCAGAAAAGACAATGGATTTTTAGGCCCTGCAGGCACATAAACTTCAGGCACTGAAGCCCTGCAAGTAGAGCCCCTGCAGCACACTGACTGCTGTGCTCCAAATGAGATCACCACTTCACGTCCTGGACAGGAGCAAGCGGGTGAGGTGAGCCAGAGGGCGGACAGATGGGAGTCTGCAGTGCGGAGGAGAGAGAGGAGGGAAAGATGGAATAGGCAAACGTGGGACACGCACAGAGGACTTAAGCACTGGAAATTATGCTCTTCAGCACTTTTTCTTTCCCCTCAACATCCCAGCACTCTTATATTGAATGGGCCAAAACTCATTACAGTATTGGCAAAGGCACATTTTTAAAAGAAAAGTTGAGCAGCTGGAAGTCTTAAAACAACAAGGGAGAAGGGAGAAGGGAAAAAGTAAAAAGTAAAAAGAAAATGGAAAAGAAAAATAAAAAGAAAAAGGAAAAGAAAAAGAAAAAGTAATTTAAGGTCTCTGGATTTCAACACAGGAATAAATGACATAACATCAGAACCAGTGAGTCAAACCTGTCCTGGCTGACTTAACTGATGAAGGTAGTTCAAGCCCAAAGCTTCAGGAGAGAACAAAGACTGCATTCAGGTGAGATTCTGCTCTTTGAAAGCAGAAGTGTGTCTGGAGAAATTAGTCCTTGAGATCCCTAATGAGCTCAGAAAGCAGGCCTAACCACAGACCAAAACAATACTCCAGCTCACACACAGAATATCAAGATCGTGTAAGACTGGGCAAGCATTAGAATTAGGCCTTTTTGGGGAACAACAAAAATGGTCTTATCAAATGTAGGAGTATTAGAGTCCTTATCAGAGCAGTATTCCTTTGGTCTGAGATCTTGCATTGACTCTACCAGACATTCCCAAGAGACACAATTCTTGTAACACTGTGAGTTATCTTGCCCCAGTGGGAGTTTTGTTAAGTCATGGCACACCTAGCAATTTGGACTCCAAGGCATGAAGAATGCTACCATGGAGCTTTGATTCCATTTTGCATCATGATGGATGCTTCCTTTCTTCAAAGTAATATCAGACTCTTCTCAGATCTGCAGTTTTTGTATACACAGTGATGCTTGTAGCAATGAGATACAAAGGCTAACTACATGATACTGTTTCAAACTTTCAGTCTCTGTCGTTTTCATGTTTTTTTCATGTTCAATTTAACTGACCCAAACATTATAAGATTATTTAAATAGGACACCACAATGACCTACTTTGCCACTTTAATTTTTTCTTCATCTTCTGTAACACCTCCTTTTCTATAATTCTGACCTATGACGTTCATTACTTTTCATCATTTCACAAGGAACAGCTTGTTATCTTCAAAAATAAACCATTGACTGTCAATGTAGGGGTAAGGCAAGAACATTCTGCAAGACTGAATGACAAAATTACAGTTACTTTCACCCCCTCTTTTTGCCCTATTCGCTATGTTCCTACCCCTAATATTTTAATAAGGTGCTCTGAGCAGACATTTTCATCATAGCTCTGTCATTCTGTCAACGTGGAAAAGGCTATGGTTGTGCTTGCTTTACTATAGTATAAAGTCTGCATGGCTTCTGACTGTGAAAACATGGTGTCTTGAAACACCAGAAGGTAGATAAAATTACAATGTAGGACAGGACTTGTTTACTGTATGTTAGAGTAACCATCTGTGCAAAGCCTCTGTGTCCTCCACACATCTCGAGCTGTGCTTCATGGAGATGAAAACAGAACAGTCACCTTCTTCCAGGAAGCCTCCTTGACAAGAGATTTCAACATCTTGCATAATGTAATTTCAAGGCAAACAGCCTGCAAATCCAGGGGCTAGCACATCTGGATGATCTTGCACACCACCTAGGTTGAAAAGATTTCCTAGGGAAGATGGCTGAGGTGCTGCCTAGCATGCTGGCAAAGCCTTCAAACTGAGTGTCAGAGGCAACCCTGGTCTTGACAACCCCTCCAAAGCATTTTCTCGTTTTCCATCTTTATTCACGTAAAATACCTCTGCATACCTGTGTTGCTCAGAGTCAGTAGCAAAGGACTCCTCAGGCCTTTGGGAAGTAGCCCCAGAAGAGCAGGGTCATGACCAAACCCTGAACTGTGCCTGAAGATAGCTGCCTTTCCCTGACCTGGTGGAGCACATAGCCTCAGGAGGCAGCCGTAGCTAACCCAGTAGTGGTCTGGCGTTGACACTGCCAGCCACTGCTCCAGAAAACCCTAATGACCAATGATGTAAGAGAAGGAAAGAGTCTCAAGCCTTGGACACTGCAAACAAAGATAAGCACAGACTTTGTCATGATCCACTTGTGATCCCTGTGGAACTGTATGGGTTGTCTGAAATTTAACGGGCCTGCCAGTATGTCGGTGGCTATAAATAACTTATTTTTATGCAAAAGTTATAGTGGCTTCATTGACAATAAATGGTCAACAGGATTTGCGCTATGGAGAGCAAGGACAGAATATTCCAACATTTAGTTAAAACTGGTCTCACAACACACTTACAAAATGCTCCTTGTTTATATATGCTGTAGTATACCATAGCACTTGCCATTTTAATCTGCAGTTTCTTTCTTTTTTTAAAAAAAAAAATTAAAAAAAGAAATTTTTTTTTCCTTCCAAACACCTGATGTAACACAGCCTGCAACAGGGAATAAATACATTCATTACTGCCATAGCTAGCTAAACACTGCTCACTTGCTCTTGTGCCATAAAGAACACACAGCTATACTCATTCTCAGAACGACTGCATTCATGGGTCTTGCTATGCTGCTATTTTTATTTCAACTCTATAGTTAGATTCTGTATTTTCAACAGCAGAAAGTGGAGAAAATTTCTTCAATGACATCTGTTTCCTATTTCTTGGGAGCACATAAAATTAAGAATGCTGACTAGCAATGATTTGAGAGAAACAGAAAATCAAAGGATAAGAAATACAGCTTGTGTTTTACAAAAGGCTATTTGGTGCACTCCAGATGCACTATTTACACATCTAATTCTTTTATATTAATTTGTTGTTTCCCTA
>NW_008624966.1:28808-33790 GCF_000691845.1 Merops nubicus
CAACTCCATTTACTGGGTTGATCCATTCTCTCAGGTTAATTAATACCCACTGCATGAGTGAACCAGTATGGCTGTTACATCAGGCTATGTACCTTTTGTAATCAGATGAACCATGATATACCAGGACTGCCCTGACCTGCTTCGCAAATTTCATCTTCAACAAAGAGACACCAGAATTAGAAGTGCAAGTCTCATAAAGCTAAAGAAAACAAACTACTCAGTCCCATTGCACTGCTGTTTTTTGTTTGTTTGTTTGTTTGTTTTGGTTTTGGTTTTGTTTTGTTTTGTTTTTTGTTTGTTTGTTTGTTTGGTTGGTTGGTTGGTTGGTTTTTTTTACAGTGGCTCTGGAAGGAATTAGACTCACAACCTCAGGGTTAGGTTCATAACCTTAGGGTTCCCTTCTAATTTAATTATGTTATTTATTTGCTTACTTGCACCAAGAAGTTATTTCACGAATGAATGACTGAACATCAACAGCTTGAAACTTGTGCTCAAATTATACTGGTATAAATCCCTTCATACAGTGTTTCTTCAATCTTAAGGCATTATAGGAATTATAGAACCATGATGGCTGGAAACAACCTCTAGGATCATCAGGTCCAACCTTCCTCCCAGCACTTCCCTAACCACTAGACCATAGCCTCAAGTGCCACATCTACTCGTTTTTTGAACAACTCCACAGATGATGACTTCACCACTTCCCTGGGCAGCCCATTCCAGTGTCTAACCACTCTCTCAGTGAAGAAATTCTTCCTAATACACAAGTGACATCTCCCCTGGCTCAACTTGAGGCCATTTCCTCTCACCCTGTCATTAGTCACCTGGGAGAACAGACCAACATCAGCCTCACTGCAACCTCCTTTTAGGTAGCTGTAGAGAGCAATAAGGTCACCTCTCATTCTCCTCTTCTCCAGACTAAACAACCCCATTTCCCTCAGCTGCTCCTCACAAGGCAAGTTTTCCAGCCCTCTCACCAGCCTCGCTGCCCTTCTCTGGACCCACTCCAGCACCTCCATGTTCTGTGGTGCCCAAAACTGGACGCAGCACTCAGGGTCTCACCAGTGGTGACTCCAGGGCCATGATCACCTCCCTGCTCCTGCTGGCCACACCATTTCTGATACGGGCCAGGATGCTGTTGGCCTTCTTGGCCACAGAGGGCTTTTAGAAAATACCTACTTACATTTCAACATGATGTGCAGAAAAGAAGAAATCCCAGAACTCAGTTGCTAGGTCATCTGTTATATCAGTTCAGAACAAAACAGAATGACAATTTCATCTCTGAAAAACTTGAAGCTGCTTTCATTCACCTGACAAGAACAAAACCAATAAAAACCAGAGTGTCATTTTGGTATATATTACATAAAGTAGCATACTTCAGTGACGTATTTAAATAAATACATGAAATACATACATAAATACATTTCAACGTTTCAGAGAAACTGTTACTTAGACAAAATTAATTACAGATGAGAAAAGTAGTTTCTTGGTAGCCTGAAAAAGTTCTACCAGTATTTGTTCAAATGCACAGCTTTTTAAGCTGTACAACGTATCCTTGCCCTGTTATTTTCTAATAGCACTAGTTATTCTGTATAGGCTGTATCTTTGCATGCATCATGGAAAATGAGGTAGAACATGTCTTTACTACAACATGATGTTGCAAAGATGTTGTACGTGATTTTGTAAAGTATCTGGAGAAGAAATAGCAGCAATCATGAAATGTGGAAATGGAAAGAAAACTTTAGAAAAGAAATGGAAGTCCTTTGGGACATCAAAAATATTTCAGGTGTATACCATTTGTTAGCTATTGGTGTAGATCACTGGAGGCTGATGTGAGTGAGCTGCCCCCAAGGTATGAGAAAAAAGTTCTACTGTCATACTCTTACAAATTCAGGAAGTATGCTAAGTCAAGCAATGGATGCTATTGTAATAGGTACAAAACTAATTTTTTCTCTGGCTTTACTCATCCCTACCAAATGAAAACTCCGATTCCACTGAAATTAGAAAGCAGATAATATTTCACCCAGTATCCCCACAGATCTGCAAGTTCAAAGACCAGGATATTTGGGATCCCCTGAGTTTTCAGTCTTTGAACACAGAAACATAAAATTGAGCACCAGACTTGCTTCTTGCTTCCCAGACAGTCTGTGACCCCAGCAGTCTTCTCGCCACCTCAGCCACTCACCCTGACCCCAGCTGCTTTTATCTCAGCCGTGTGGAGCAGGAGAGATGCTCTGCCTATCAAAACAAGCTCACACAGCAGTGCCAGCTCGTTCAGGTCTACCCAGTGAAAGAAGTGCCAAGGGGCGAATTGAAATGCACAAACCCAATTGCTGTGCTGCTCCGCATCCCCCCTCCTTCCCCTTTCCTTTCCAAGCAGGAGGTCTCAAAAGTTATGAAAATATTGAATCCTGGAGCTTTTATTTTTAAGCAGGGGGAAAAGAGGTGTGGGGGGAAGGGGAGTTTTGGCAGTCGGCAAAGCACTGCGCCATGCTCTGACGGGAAGGACTGATCCAGCAAGCAAGGACAATAGCTCACTTGTGCCGGGCCCTACCACATCACTGTCACACAGGAAGGGTATCCGAAGGTCACAAGGAGCAGACTACTGCCCAACTATATTTTCACAGGAGGAGATGTAAACCTGATGGATTCAGGGAACATTACACACTGGACCTTGCTGGGAGGCTGGTCATATACAATAAAAACTTTGCAGTTAAAGAGCACAGGGCCTTAATGAGCTTCCCTTATTTCAGTGAAACCCCTTCCCCTCACCCAAATTTGTTTTTTTTTTCTTTCTGACTCAGTGCTAGAATACTACAGCACCTCATTTATAATCCTAATTGAACTTCACAACTAGCATGGCAAATAATTATTCTGTTGGACAATTATGAAATCAAATTAATTGGATTTCAAAGGGGAGACGAAAAAAATAAAACAAACACCCAAAGACTTGCTGTTCCAGCCTACAGAATAATCTGAATTCGTGCTCACTGAGTATTTTAGAGGCCTCTGGAACAGAATTGACACCTTTGTGAATTTGTTTCTCTTTCCCACAAGACTCCTGTTGCAGGATGTGCCATTTGCAATTACACAACCTTGTGGTTAAAACCACCTTCTCAAACTCTCTGCTTTCATCAGAATGACAAGGAAAAAACTAAACCATTCTCTAGTTTTCATAAGAATTTCACAACATATATTAGGAGGAGCTTTCTATTGATAGATACAGTCAGCAGTATAGAAATATAGGCGTGAAGGACTTGCCTGCTTAGATAAGTTTCATTTCATGCAACCAACAAGAAACTGGGTTCTAGATGTTCCCTCTGAAAAGAGTCACAAGAGAAGTTGCCCATACTTCTGTCATACTAATAAGTCACAAATGACATTCTCCCAAAATAGGTGGAAGACAGTAATAGAGAACCAATACTCTCAAGTTATACAGTGACATCACAAAAGGAGTAGAGCAAGGCCAAAACCTTGAAACCCTGCAGAAATACAGAATTAATAAGGTGAACATGCCTAGAAACTGATCTGTGGACCACACTGCAGAGGCAGGCAATTATTCCTCCCCTTTACCTATGAAATAACTGTCCCTGCTGTTTTGACCTTGAGGAATATTTTTTTCTTCTGACTAAACATGACAGATGGAGAAAGGCCATTTTTGGGATAGCTTAGTATTACACAATAGTCAGTAAAAACCAATAGTCTAATTCATCTATACCCTTGCCCTGGTTGCAGGGAGAGGTCGTCTGATGCTTCCAGGTCTCTTTGCAGGACTTCTCTCTGCAGTAGCCATCCCAGAGTTCTCCAGTTAGCTTTAGGGACCACTGCACTGCCTCTACAGCAACACCAATGGAAGGGAGACTCTGCCTCTGATAAGCAACAGGCTCGTAAACAGTCTGATTTCATTATTAAATGAAACTCGGAGCATGCCTACAGTTCTTCAGGCTCTTTCTTATGTTCCCTCCCACTTCTCTTTGTAAAGGAATTAATTTTCTTTAGGAGTGTTTAATTTGTGGTACTCTTACTTGTGAGCTAAATATGATGCACAATATTTCAAGTGACTATCACTTAAGGCTTCTCTATATAGAGGCATGTCAAAGAGTGACAATATCTTCCGGTGTTTCAGACACCTAAGAACTCAGGGGAGAATGGCTCCCCTTCCATTCTTTTTTGTTCCCTCCCACAGGTTTATAATTATAATCAGTACAGAAGATTTTTGGTAACAAACATTTAAAAAAATACAGGAAGGCAGATGGTGGGAAAATAAAATCATCTGGCTCAGAACAATCCTCTACACATCTACAGAAAAAGAGCCATATTGCTGACTTTTTGTGTTCCATATTTTTTTGATATGCAGTCATTAGTATTTTCTCATTGGAATGAGACTTGACCTCTAGATTTTGATTTATATAAAATCTTGGTGGTATGCATGAGTTATTAAGAGTAAAGACCAATTTAAGAAATAAATTATAATTATCTCAGCAAATACATCTATATTAAGGACTGGAGGAGTAAAGGGGAAAGGATGGGTCATAGTACAAAATGAAAAATTTAGGTTTAACTTTGAAAGCAAGTGCCCTGCTGAAGTTCAACTCCATGAGAAATAATTTCACTATTAATAACTGTTGTCTTACACTAGATATGAGAAAGTTATAGGAAACATGAAGGCCTCAACAATACCTGATAGAATACAAAATTTTAAAAACATTCCTATGACTTTACGACTTTTTTTTTTTTTTTTTTGACTCTTTATATCTGTGAGATCATTTGTTTGTGTCTTTCAACCTATGGTACTTGTTTTATAGCTATTAAAAAAATCTTCTTTTCCAGGTGTATTCAGGTGAAAAGAAATAAAAGTTCTCTGCACAGAAAGACAGCCATATTTTACTTATTTAGTGAAGAAAACAAACTAGGAAGCAAAAGCATCAGAGGAGCTGTAGAGTGATTAATTCCATGTAGTTTTACACATGTTAATATACCTGCTG
>NW_008624966.1:33821-61403 GCF_000691845.1 Merops nubicus
CAAAAACCTTTTACACTTATTTCTATTAATGTGAAGAAAATAAAGGCAAAACATATTTCCATCCATTTTTTTTGTGTAGGAATTCAGAGAGGGAGAAAATTTCATGGAAGCTTTTACAGATAAAAAAATCGCAGATGAGGAAATAATAGTATTGCTTGACGTAATGGATTTCATAGGAGGTTTTGAGTTACAGAGGAGAAAAATGTTTTTACTTGCTTAGCTTCTGGTGAACTTTGTCAGCATACTTAAAAATTTCTAGATAGAAATTAAAGGAAACTTGAAGAGCACAGAAATCAAGTCCTCAGTAAAAGAATACAAGATTTGGAAGAATAAAATTTTATTATTTAAAATTACTAATTATTAATGTTAATGTATCACACTACAGTCATAATCCTAAATTATTCTGTAGCTATACCACATAGTTTTCACGGACTTTCCCTAAAGCAGCTGCCAGTGCTGTGGACACGACAGGAGACAGGATGGCCCACTCATCTGAATAATTTCTATGAGCCAATGCCAATGTCATGTTTTTTTCCCCCAGTGTGATGGGGAAGAGAACTGGAAAGGTGAAAGTGAGAAAACTTCTGGTTTGAGAAAAGAACAGTTTAATAATTGAAATAAAATATTATAACAACAGTAACAGTAGTGAAAAGGAAAATAACAGAAAGAGAGAGAAATAAAACCCAAGAAAAATAAGTGATGCAAATGAAAAACAATTGTTTGCCACTGACTGACCACTGCTCGGCCAGCTCCCAAACAGTGGCCCTTCCAACCAGCTTTACTCCCAGTTTCTATGAGAAGTGTGATGTCATAGGGTCTGGAATTTCCCTTTGGCCAGTTGGGGTCAGTGGTCCTGGCTGTGTCCCCTTCTACCTTCTTGTGCACCCCCACCCTACACACTGGGCAGTGTGAGAAGATGATGAAAAGTCCTGTGACTTAGTGTGAACGCTGCTCAACATTAGCTAAAACATCAGTGTTACCAACATTATTCCCAGCCTAAATCCAAAACACAGCACTGCACCAGCTACTAGTAAGAAAATTAACTCTATTCCAGCCAAAATCAGGACAGCCAAATAAACAACAAGAAATGTTTAACATTTTAACTACCAAGTTTTAAATTTACAACATATTTCAGTATCCTCTGATACTCTGATCTCTGGACTTAACTGTGGGAGCAACAACTGCTGTCAAGGACAAACACCCTCTGAAACTGGGTGTTTAGATCAGAGTAAAATCGGTTTACGTTGTTTAGAAACGATATTTCACCTTCATCTGACTGGAATATTCTTTTAAAGTTTACTATGGCAGTTTTGAGAAGGGGATGAAAAATAATCAGGAGCTGCATTGCAGTGAGATTACTGCACAATTTGCTTGGGTGGCAACTTAAAGCACAAAGCCAGCAAGGGTGAAACCTTCACCTAGGAATTTTAAAAGTTGGTAAATCTTCACAATTATGGAGAACCACAGAAACGAGCTAAAATATAATGCCTACCATGGCTTATCTGCAGGGACGTGGTATCAGCAAAAGAATCACTAAAAATCCATGTTCTGCTTTGTGATAGCCTCCATATGCTCAGCTGAATTGCACAGGCTTTGTGGGTGTGCGCTGCTTGAGATAGAAGGAAATGGAGTATTTTATTGCTTTGGAGTTAAATATTCTGTAATCTTTTCAGGTCATGGTTAACATTTAAAGTGTAAACCCAACTACTGAAGAAATCAAAGCAATCCACTCCAGGGCTGACAGTCTCCTCATCAGACTGAAGAATTCCAACTGTAAGCTAACTGGGAATAGTGTGGTTCTGAAATATAGTACTGTTGAAGCATGACAACAGGATTTTAAAAACAAAATATTGTTGCTTGGAGACATCTGTATTCCTTAAAAAAAAAAAATATAAAAACAGAGAGAAGTTTCCTCATACAACAATGAAGACTTCCATTTTAACAAAGCTATGATTTTCTTGTTTATACATTTCAACAGAAAAGTTTCAAGCACTGTAATCACTGATCACCAAGCTCATACAAAAGTACTTCTTTGCTCCAGAGAGTAAATGAGACTTTCAGTTCTCTTATGCAGCCTTACACATCAATACTAATGGTATATATTAGTCTCATAAAGAATCAAAGCATAATTTGGTTTTCTGAAGGATCTTCTATCCAAAAATAAAATTCCACCGTGCAGTGTTTATATTACTTAACTATAAAACCCGTCTATGAAAACTGTCCAGTTTAATAATTATTTGAATTAGATCAAAATGGAAAACATCTTCACAAGAACAAAAGCAGATTCTTTTCTCCTACTGAGGTTAATTGTTTGTTTTTAGAAAGCATCCAAAAGTGTTAAAAACATGTCCTGAAGTACAAGAGCATACATTTTTAGAGGGAAGATACTGAGATGGTTCTGGCAACCCAAGAGCAGCAGGAGCCAGATGTAAACCTCTGTGAATCAGTGTTCACGTTATACAGCTTTCTCAAGGTCAGACTCTTGAAGGAGAAAGAGACCTAAAACCAGAGCACCTCATCAGACTGTCCCAACTTTTCCTTATAAGAAAAAAAAAAAAAAAAGTATGAAAGCAAGGAAAATGTTAACTTCATGGGCCTGTAATTGTAACAATGAAATTGTTACAAATACAATTGTAATTGTAATTGTAACCCCATCCCTCAACCAGATTTATGAAAACGTAATACTGAGCTATATTTTCCTGTCTCTTCCTACAGTAAGCCACTTATTTTGTGTATCACAAGACTTGTGCTCTAACTACTTAATGATAAATCTGACTTAAATTATAGCTTCTCAGATTTGTTTCATTACCTGTGGTATTGAATCTGGGCATCTCTCTGTAAGGCACCTTTCCTTCTGAGGAGGTGACTGGGGACAGAATGACTCACTGGTTCTTGGGAAGCAGAGCTACTGCAGGGCATGCTTCTGTATAGGCCATTAGCAAATGAATTCTCAGACTAGAGGAAGAATAGTGATGAAGTGGCCAGCCCTTCTTGGGATGGTCTTGGTCCCTCTGCTGTTCAAAGGCTCTAGATACTTCCAGCCTTTGTGGAGTCTAACAATTTGAAGGAACACCACCACCACCAAAACAAACAAAAAATCCCCCAACAACACCACCACCACAAAGAAAGAAAGAAAGGGAGAAAGAAACAAGACACAGTAATGTGGAACAGCCAGGTTGCAACTCATCATACCTACAGTGAAAATTCCCACCCTCACCATGACATTGGTAAACTGAGCAGGCAACTCTTAATATCTGTCCTTTCTTCTCCATGCCCTCCAGATTTCCTGAAACATTGCACCTGAAACACACAGCAGTGCCAATTTCATGGCCATGCAGCACTGCTGTGTTAGGACAGGGTCAGCAAAAGAAATGTAGGCAAACAGCAGGACATCGAGAGCTAGTTTCCAGTATTCCTGGAAAAATATACTGGCTGCATTGTGTGTTCCCTGGTGGAACCCAGCCAGCCTTGCCCAGATTGGTCTGCTTTCCAAGAAGTCACATTTAGTTACTAAGTGGTTTATATACCTCCTTTGACTCAGTCTGCTAAGTACATTGGCATGCAGATGCTGAAATGTCTCTCCTGACTGTTGCCCAGGCAAATGGACAGGACTTTATACTGTTATTTCACATACGAGTGTTATTTCACATACTACACCAACTTGGCTCTTTTGCTAGTTTCTCATTTTCATGTAAGGTTATATATTCAGGTGGAGTCACCAAACGTATACACAACACATCCAAGATCAGATTAAAGGCATGACAACATCCTTCAAAAGCACAGGAAATTGAATACTTGAAGTGTCTTTGGATGCATTAAGGAAACACTCGGGTCAATGATGGAAAACAGAGCTCCATCAAAAGTGATGCTACAGACACTCAGTGTCTCTGATATGGTAGTGCTGGGAGTTTAAGGAGAGATGCGGTAGGGCCAGGACACAGACTGCACGTGTATCTCTAGCTGTCACTTCAGCAATAGCTAATAAACGCTACAGACATCTTATTCCTTTCCAGGACTTGGAATGCACCTGATGGTAACTTAATGGACTTTGAATTATGCCCTTAAGGTATGGCTTATTAGTAGAACACCTTAAAATATAAAGAGGAAGTTAAAAATGAAAGCAGCTACCTTCTGCTCTCATTTCTATGGGGTTTACAATTTCCCAATCTGTGTCTGTCAGCACTGCCACAATACATCCAGTTTTAGAGCTTTTTTTTCCTCTCTTAGCTAGACCAACCTGTTGGGAACCTTGGGTGAGTACAAAAAGAGAGCTGCAGCAGAATGGGGATAGTGAGTTCAAGCAGATTAGGAAGCAGGTGGTGCTCGGGTAAAAAGTTGGTAAAAAGAGCCAGCACAGATCATTACTTAATTTGTATGCAGAACAAGCATTGGATTAAACTTTTTTCCAAATAAATTCCTGCCCAGGTGCCTACTTGGAACAGGTGCTAGTTAAAAAAGGAAAAAAAAAAAAAAAAATCACAAAAGATACAAGGCAAAAGGAAGACACTCCCCCGCCCCCCCTCCCACCCCCGAACCTGGACTCTTTAAGAAAAGGCCAATTATCAACATGTGCACATGGATGAGGTTTGCAATCTGTCAGCTTGTCCCTGCCTATGTGACCACCATTGCAGGTCTGTATCTTCAAGCACATTATTTGTGGCCATCCTGCAGGGACATCCAGCAGGGCATCCACACTTTGTTGAGCAGATGTCAGCAGTTACTTGTGTAAACTGCTGAAGCTCTTGGAGGAAGAGGTTTCACGCGCAGCTCTTTCAGTGTGTGCATCTTGTGTGTCTTGGATGGGCTGCACATCATCTATTTTGCCCTGGAGCATGTTTTCATGTCTTTGTAGAGCAGCAGTGGAAAGTCCTTTGAGGAGCTCTCTCTTGCAGTCTGAAGCCTTGATCATGCAGTAATCTCCTCGTGGGTGGTCCAGCACATATGCAGAGAGTCTGCTGAATATTCTGTGGCTCCACCCACGCAACACTCGTACTCAGCCTCAGGCTGGAAGGCAGATCAGGTTGTCTGGTGTCAAAGTAAAGGGGCCTAAAACTGTGAATAAATCTATTTCATCTCTGAAAAGAGTTTAGAGAATATTTCATATGCAATCAGAAATGGAGGCCAGGGAAAGAAAAAATCATCCCATCATAGATATCTGGAACTTCTTAGCACAAAAGGGAAATAACTGAGTTACTTCCAGAAAAACAAAGCGCTTCTTATTATGTGATTTTGGAAATGTTTATTAAACCACAATTTTGATAAAAAGTAATTCACATTTTGCCTTTCAGAAATCTGGTTCTCTTCAGAAGGCCTCTAACTCCAAGCCCCAGTGCTTAAGGGGAGGGTTTATGTGTGCACAGAAAGATTTATGGTATTTCTCCATATTAAAAGTCTCACTTGCCTTTGCAGCTAGGAACTGGAGTTTGCAATTATTTTTTCGTGCCTTTTAAGCACAGAGCATTTGCTCACATTCACAAGACACCCATCCATCTGCCACATTATCACTAAGAAGTTTAACAACTTGGTTACATTACAGCAACAAATCACATCTAAAATATTGAAGCCACTTTGCTCTGACATGTTAATTAGAGAGAGAATTTCTACACTTAGTTACAAAAATATTTTCTCAAATACTGGAATCTTATTTCCTGCCCCCGAAACGCAGATCATGTAAAGCCTATAAATGGGGGGTTTAAGTACAAATTTTTCGTTAGACACAAAAGGTCTTCCAGGTTCATGCTTCGGTTGATGGCAAAAAGTCAGGGGCTATTGAATGGAAATGGTCTCTTCCCTGATACTAGAAGGTAAAGGAGTGATGAGAACAGTGAAAAGCAACACAGAAACCATTTTACTCTTCAGCTCAGTCCCAGACTGAATTGCCTTCCAAACACCTCCTGTAACTTCAGTGAAGGTTACAAGAGGGCGGCCTTTCCTGAAACTGTTCTATGTGTTAAACAGCAGTGGTCGCTGTACTCCCACAAAAATGGATACATGAAGGGAACCAGAAAGGAAGACAAAATCTCAGAAGGAAGAATTTCCCTTTCTCACTGATCAAAACTGCAGTGGTAGAAGGCTTGAAGTCTGGATGGACATACAGTTGTTTCCTGATTGGTTCAGTTAGGAATCACATGAAAAGTACTTGACATTTCCGTCAGCTGTGTAGAAGTCACTAACAGCTGCAAATTAAGCAAACTGAGAGGTTAGTTATTAACAGCAAGGGGACTTCTAATAAATCACAGAAGTTTAAAGATGGAAGAGACCAGTTAGGCTATCTCAGCAAGCCCAGCGATGATCCTGACAGTACATTTCCAGAACTATGCCAAATCAGTTCTAAATGGACAGGCAGTGGGATTGTTGCTGCTCTGCAAGCCACACCAAAATACACAGATGTAACACCAACAGCACAGACAAGTTGGAAGAAAATTATTATCAGAGGAGTGTTAGCATTGAAGTGAGGTTGGAACCCTTCTCATGGATTGGTTGGGCTTTAGGAAGAGCCACTATCTGGCCTCTGTACACTCTGCTAGATTTGGGAAGAAACATTCTCACTCCATTAATACAGATAGCAATGACAGAGTGATTAGGAATTAAGAAAGCTCACATGCAGCAGAGTATTTCACTTCCTGATTTTTCATGCCACCGGAAATTTGTTATTATCTGCACAGTGCACAGCTTTGCCAACCAACAGTACAAGGAGATAAACCCCAAGCCAGAAAAAGAACCAGAAGTGGAGCTTGCTTGGACGTCATCTTGTGTAGTGTGTAGCAGTGCTGGGTGGGTCACGATGCAGCTAACACTTTTGTGTCTTGAGAGACTTAACAATCCATTGGTCAAAAGTTTCAGGGAATGCTTTTGTCCAGATTTTCTCCTGGGAGCTTGGACATAGCAGAATTCCCCTCAGTTAGGTTTTCAGTCTTGTCTAAGGAAAGGACAATGATAACATTGGCTTTGTCAGTAGAAACAAGTTCTGCAACTTCAACAAGACCACAGTCCAGATATCTCACATGGGCCACAAATCATTCAGCAGCTTCAAAACTTTCCCATTGTTGTTGCATTTACGTGTGTGTATTGTAGTTGTTTCTGGGAGCATACACTGTGATTCCTCACCTGAAAAAAGTAAACTGCATTACTATTTTTTTTTCCAGGAACAATGTAGTGGTTGTCTTATCAGTAAAAAGAAATTGTGGGAAGGCACTAGAGAAGTCAGAATTTAGATGACTTTATGTACATCTTAATAGGTAAGTTGCTATCAGAGACTGCTTGGTTTTAACCTCAGTTCCCAAGAAGATGGCTAACTCAGTCTGAAGGCACGAACTAGACAGAAGGCAGGTTTCCATGGGGTTGGAAGCACTCTCAAGGAGAATATCCAGAGCCTGCACTATCTTCAAAATAAAGGCAGAGGAATCCTTCCTGCCTCTGCAGTTTCCTCCCAGGGCACTCATCATGTGGTCTACACTCCAACACATTCTGCAGGGTTTATCCCAGCAACTGAAGATCCCTTCATTTTATACTTTGCAATATTTTCCTTTCCTGATCTTTCTGATGTACTTTCCCCACTTTTGGCCTCTTTTTTTTTTTCTCTGCAGTGAAGCTGAATGCTGCTTGACCTGTATCATAGTATCAGCTATGACGTTCTATAAGGTTTCTTTATACAAGGTTTACTTATCCAGAAGTTCTGGAGCATGTTTTTTATGCAAGAGGTGCTTGCCCTTATTTCATGCCAACTCTTTATTCAAATTAGTCCTTTGAACTTGGGGAAGCTGGAGGGGAAGAGAAGGAAGGAGAGTGTTTTCATCAGTTCAGTTAGAGGTGCTCATTGTAACCAGGACCCAGCACAATGCTGCTCTGCATTACTCCCATACGGACTTAATTTGAAATTAAACACAGAATCAGAGCTTTTCATGTCATTTCCAGATGAAAACCAGGTGTTTCCAACTCAGAAGTGCCATGCAATCACTATGTCATATTTTGTGTGAAAAGGTTAAAAAGCTACAAATATCACAAGAAAATGGACTTGCTGACCATTCTTTGAAGCAAAGAAAGGAGAGAAATAAGGACCCTGTTTTTTATTCTTTGTAAATCAGCATATGGAAGGTACCTCTGTCTGCTTGAGACACTAACCTACTCCTCAGCATCATGCTTCTCCGGGAAGTGTGTATCAAAGCTGATTTCAAGAAATAAATGGTTATAAACCATTTATTTGAAACACTGGAACAGGCTGTCCAGAGAGGTGGTGGAAGACCCATCCCTGGAGACATTCAAGGTCAGGCTTGGTGGAGCTCTGAGCAACCTGATCTAGTTGAAGATGTCCCAGTTTACTGCAGAGGGGTTGAACTAGATGACCTTTAAAGGTCTCATTCAGCCCTAAGTATTCTATGATTCTATGATAAAGCTCTGTAGAACTAACAGTTTTGCAAAATGTTGCCTGATACATGCACAAGATACACTGGACACCTTTGCAACTGAGAGTAGTGTAAGCAAAATGCTCACATCACAGCAGAAAGGACATCATCACAGAGCAAAGAAACTTTAGGCTGTTGTGCTTATTCCTGGAAACGAGGGAAGAGAAAAGGACTTGAAACAATGCAGCTTTTCTCTCTGAATAATGTGGAAAATGTGGATTTTCTTTTACATCACTTGATAGCAGGGTTCTCTAACCACATCCAGGAAAACAGTTAGACAGCCACAGCCCTTGGATGAAAAAGAGAACACAGGTATGGGAATATGGAAACTGAGTTCTGATAAGAGACATTGGGTACTTAAAAGTACATAGTGTCTCCCAAATATTGCAGTGTGAAGCCACAACAAAATTGCTGTTTCATTGATTTTCAAATGATATTTCTAGAGACAAATATCCTCCTGAACGGCAACAAACATGTGCACATTATTAAAGCAGTAGGATTAAATAACAAAGCAAACCTGAGTTTAATGACTTTAATAGACGTTCATTTGTGATCAAGTTACTTGGAGGATCAGACTTCCATGATATTCTATACAGTGCTGATGTTTCAGTGTCCCAGATGACATACTTTGTCTGATACACTGGAAAGTGTAAACTTGGATCATCATAATTCATCTAGGAAACTTAAAGGCAACAAAATATTCACCTAAGGCTGCATGTATGTAGTTGTTTGAATGTGAAATGTGAAACAGGAAAAACTGCTGAATAAAAATTTCAGCTGAGTACTTTCAGTCCTACAGTTTACTAGCTACAGTCTTCTGAATGTCGGTATTTTGGGGGTGATGGTGTTCTTCTGGTTTTGTTGTTTGAAGTCAGCATTAAGTAAGTTACAGTGCCTTCTCCTCTGCTTTCTGGATTATAAATTCCTTTACAGCACTGTTGTATAGATTTAAATAATTTTAAAGGAAGTAGAAATTCAGCTGATTAACAAGAGAATGTGGTCTTCAGTTGTGAACAAATTATCTTAAATTTTCATCAATATTGATTTATTCCCATGGTTATTTTCTATTGGAGGACTGAGGACACAGCTATAAAGGTACTGAAGACTACTATTCATATCCCAATCAGCTTTATTTAAAGGTGCAGGAGCAATTGGCTAAACGGGTAAAGGATAGTTACTATCACATCAATCATCAAATAACTATTTCAAATTAAGGGAAAACAGGTCCCTTGAAAGGGAGAAAATAATTGTATTAAGAACAAAGCAAAAGGGGTGCTTGAGTGTGCAGTGAGAACTAATCAGTACACTCCTATGCAATGCCACCACAAATGCATCTCCATCTGAATCTTAGAAAACTGCCAGATGATTTTCTAGGAATATTTTATTGTAAAGAGGCCTGGAAGACAAGGCAACAAGCTCTTATTTTTGAGTAAGCAGTACAAATTTTCAAGGAAAAGTCAATATGCCTCCCAAACTGAAGCAATATTTTAACACTAAGCAACAAAGTCCATTATACAAATGCTGCTCCATTTTTACAAAAACGCTTGCCTTTGCATATACTAAAGGTGGTATTTTAAAGAAAATATCTATTGATATTTTTTACACTGAAGAAAAGCAAGCACTCTTCCTGGTGAAAAATGTTTGCTAACTTAAGACCATGAAGCATATTAAAAACATTAGCACTGATACCAAAAGATTGCTGTTGAATGCTATCCAGCATCCAGAAAGGGGACTAGCTGTAAACAGTCATTAACAGAAGATTCTCTAGAGTTTTCTATCATAAATTCCTTTCTGTAATGACATAACCTTCTTCTCAGTGGCATGGTGAAAAGACAGAAAAGGACAGAAAAGCACAGAAGCGTTGGGATTAATCCCTCCCTCAAAGAGGTAAAGACACTCCACATTTGTCCCTACGTTGTTCCCCTTCTTTCCTCCCCTTTCAGTGTTCTCTCTTCTTTGAATAGCCCCAGACTCCTATATGTCAAATAAGCTTAGAACAAATCTTTTCCAAAAATTCTGCTTTGCATTATCAACAGCTAATTTATGAGCAAACTTGTTGGACAGTCCTCTACAGCCATCTATGAACCTTCCCTAGTCACATCCATTAAAAGAAGCACATAGAAGAAGGCAATTTCTGCAAAATACAAATTAATAACAAAGAAATTATTTTTATAACATGACCTCAGGCTGGTTTCTGGATGAGCTAGCAGAAGACAGGTTATGAAGTAAAGAAGAAGCTTTTAAATATGCCTTAGTACTTGTAACAGGTTGAGTAAATTAAGTACCTTGCATAAAGTCATGCAACGTCATCCCCAGTCTTGATCCTAGGTGCATTATCCTTTAAGTCATGGTGCACTTTATGAGCCACACTTGAAACATGTTCTACTTCAGTGACTAAACCATTGCTTAAACCATCTTGGCTGTTGTGGTGGGTGGTTGAGACACATTTCTAGAAGAGGCTGGACATGCCTGCTTCTTGCAAGAATTGTGGCTCATTTGGAAAATTCTGCTCGTTTCCGTGCATCTCTGCGAGGGTCGGATATACAACGCTAAATGGTATCAACAGGAGAACACCTCTGATTTTAACAGTAAGGATTAAATAGCAGCCACCTGTATTTCCCTTTTACAACCACAGCACTGCCTTAAGTCTGTTGTTGACAAAAATAATTTTTCTTTGTACATCAACACCCGAGTATCAGTCTACAAACCGCGTTACTGCACGTATCAATAAACAATTACTCTTCATGCTACAGAATAAATGCCTAGGTTCTACAAGTACTCTCATTACTTGAAAATCTTCAGCAAAGCCAAACAACAGGTTTTTACTTGGATTTTAATGGAGGCAGCTATACCAGAGAAGAGCCAGAGCTGTCACTTATTTAGGTAATCTTAAATTTCAAGGATGTTATTTGTCATGTAATAACATAATATATATTGGGCCCAAACCCATCCATATGGAGCCAGGTGTTCATCTGGGATAAGCCATAGTTGCAGTATAACTTCAAAAGAGTGTTCTACTTTCATAATCTGCTGATCTGGTCCAAACAATATACTTTTAAACATAGGCACAGCAAGGTTCAGGTTAAGACTACTGGAAAATTCAAAGAGGCCATGGCTTTACCACCCGATTTGCTGATATCAGAGAGCTGAGCTAAGGGATAATTTTTGCTTTCTGGCATCTGTTGCAGCCCCTAAACCCTAAAAAAAGTGATAAGCCTTACCCTTCAGACATCTGCCCTGCCTCCTGTTTATGTCTTGACTTTTCTTAGCCTTGTTATTTTCCTGACACAAAAATCCCTGTTTCTCATATTTGGCTAGCAAAGCTTTGTTCCGGAGGCTGAAAAGGCTTCAGCTGTCTCTGATTAATAATGATTCCATCAGGTGAGTGGGCAGGCATTCTCACTTGTACAGTCTCTCAGAATAACCTTATTGAGAAGAAAACCCTGGTCATACTAAGCCAATGAGATTTTTATTGGTTTTATTAGGGCCAAGATTCAGTAATATATATCTGTTCTTCATGTTTAACCCTTAACAGACAATTTTCTGCAAGCAGCAACACTGTCAATGGAAGTGGAAAAAAAAATCCATCCTATTTAAAATTGTGTAAGATCTCATTCTTTGGACAACAAGGACAGTAGTGTTTGCTTGTATTTTCAAGTATTTGTGCTCAATGGGTTTACATGCCCACAAAAGCCAGAACAAAGTTAAGCTAGCAGCCACTGAGAATTCCAAAACTACTAGGTTGAAGCTTTGCAAGGCTAATTTTCCAGTACTAAAACATTTACACTAGGTAGAATATTTAGAATTCAGAGAGTAAATACATAAAAATCAAGTAAAAACAGAGAAATTTGGAAATGCCAGCTTCTGGAAGGGAAAAACTGCTAACTACAATGATCAGGAACAACTTACTGCAGAGAAGGTAATTCCATTAAAAAAAAAGAAAAATCTCTGGATTTCCTTTTCATATTGGTCAATTTTGAGAATTGTTTACTGCAGTGCATTAACTACAGTACAGCTGTTATTATTCTATAGTGAATCAGCAGGAAATTTGCCATCAGTGTTAGGGATTGAGAAACACTAAAGTTCACCACCATAACACAAAAGCAAATGATAGGTACAAAAAATTTAAGAAAAAGCACAGTTATGTTATTTTTAGCAAAAGAACAGAAATCAAATTGAATCAAACTGAATTGAATTGAATAGCATAGAATAGGAGTAGTTCCAGTTGGAAGGGGCATAGATCAGTCATCTAGTCCAACTGCTTGACCCCTTCAGGGCTGCTCAAAAGTTAAAGAATGCTATTAAGAGCATTGTCAAAATGCCCAAGCTCTCTGCTCCTCACAGCACTACCCAAAGCTAAATTACCTACTGTGGGTGGCTTCCTACCCAAGGTCTGGATGGCAGTTTTTCAGAATAAAAAGTTCCCTCCTCAAGAAGCTCTAGAGAGCAATGAAGTCAGCCCTCAGCCTTCTTTTCTCCAAATTAGACAAACCCTGAGTCCTTGCCTGCTTCTCATAGGACATGTAATATTAATTTGCCTTTAGAGAAAGGTAGCTGAAAATCAAATCCTTTTCCTAGAAAACCATATACACATTTTATAGGCTAAAGTTAATTCTAAAATGAGATTAGTCACTTGCTACAAATTCCTCACTGCTGTCCCTGAGTCACAGACTAAGCAGTTTCAGTTAAATACAGCTTCTACTGAAGTGTTTTATGAAGAACAAATTTTTCAACTAGTTGACTTCAGCCTTGCGATTCGGTCAATCACCAGTGTGTCACATTTTCAAATTCCAGGAAAAGTATCTTGATGAGGAATCAAGTGACAGATTTGGAAGCTTTTAACTTGAGGATGATACTGATACAAATTAAAAAGACTTGTCTTTCCTGTAGACTTGCTTTCCTTAGGACAGCTAACTTGGCTCAAACATACCAATACATAAAGCATGGAGAACATGCCACATCTTTAAGGATTTAATTTCTGATAGGTGAAGAGTCCTTTCCTGGTCAGAAAGCCAGATGCTGTGCTGCTGGCTCCAGCAGCCTTGCTCGTTGACATCAATATTAACACAGAGATTTACAACCACACAGGAGCAAAGTTGGAACATTATGTCCTCCAAAATTCAACAGGAAGTGCTCTAAACTCTTGTATCCACTTGAAATGGTCCTTCTCTTGTTTCATCCTTTAAAAGAACACTAACAAAAGAGACAGGACAAGACTTTTCTACAGCCCTGCTTTGTACCCTTCTTTGTAACAGTTGTGCCTGCTAGAAATCAAGATTCTGCAGGTTAAAGTCTTGTGACTTTTCAGCAGCACAGGATCATTCCAAGCACCGTTATCTAAAGAAATGTTTTCAAGACTTTTTAGGTCACTTACGACTGGAGGCTGCAACAGGATGTATGTGAACTATTAGTACATTTGATAAAGAGTTTGAAGAGACAGTGATTTCAACCCTTCACGGACAGCACCCACAGGACACAGGATGAAGCCTTCCTTTCCACTGTTATCTTTAAAGGCAGGCTGGCACTGATCCATCTGCCTTATACAGATAAACTAGCTAAGGTGCTACATATCCTAAAGAGGACTTGGACAGATCAGGCCTGTACTACACTGTTTCACAGACTTAAAGAATGTCAGATTGTTGCAGTTTTTTTTCCACTGAAGAAGTGTATTTATTTATAGATCCCTTTCCTGCTAATCTCTAAGGAATGCTGAGTCCAGTCCTAGTACCCGTTCACCTCCTTCATGTGGAACTCTTCATCCCAGTTCCCAAACATGGAACAACAGAAAATTAGCACCTGTAGGAAAATAAGAAATTTCACTTAGTTTTCTAGTGAAATTTCCAGTTTAGGCTGCCCTAAGGGGCGGGGGGGAGGGGAAGAAAAAAAAGAAAGAAAAACAACAACCACAAAAAAAATAAAAATAATAATAAAAAAAAAATCCAAAACACCTCTAAAAGCTGAGAAACTCTTCAGAAACTTAAAATTAAGAAGTCCTTATATAGTTGGCTGAGCCATGATGACATGTATTGGCAAATGGACTGAAAATTATTAGTTCAATGCAAGTTACTGTGAGTTCCTTGCTACGCCTGATTCTTAAACTAAAAATTCATTACTCCTTATGGCCCATTTATAAGCCTGCCTGATTCTTCCACACCTGGAGTATCCCTTTGTCTCACAAGGAATATTTCCTCCCAGCCTCACTGCAATTCAGTGGAAGACAGGAAAACTAAGCATACAACAAAACAGTGGAAAAATGCCTTTTTCACCTTGCATTCTGTCACTCCCCAGCTCAGACAGGAGAAACTGCATTGTTGCATGCATGTTAAACAATGTGGATTTGCCTCCCATTTTCAGAAAGCCAGAAGGCTAAAAGCAGATGAGAACATAACAAAGGTCAAGAAGTGAGATCCAAAAATGACTTGTTACTAGGAAAGTCACCTATAGAGGATTCCATCATACATTTAGTCATGGACGTAATGCAGAGGATAAAAGAAAATCAGCTGACACAAACTGTGGCAGCAGAGTAAGAATCCAGACAGTAATTTTTCATAGAATCAAGCAGGGTAATTTTCTGAATCTCGCCACACATGCCTCTGTTGTATATTCATTCAAAATTGTCTTGCATGGTTTTTGCTGGAAGTATTTTGGTAATTATCAGCATAAGTACACAAGCACCACTGCATGGGATTTGACTGCCATTCATCACAAAACTTAACAAGCAGAATGATTTCTGCTTAATAAGTGCATGTTTCAGCCTACAGTTGAAAGAGAAAAACTCTTTTTTACATCTGAAAGAGATGCAGCACAGTTTTGAGTAATTATGGGGTTAATAAGTTATCCATAAAGTTCAGTGTAAAATACTTGCAGTGCTGAATAGTCAAAGGCCCAAAGAAGACTACCAGAGCTCCAAGCACTATAAATGAACACATGTTCAATGCTCTGCATTGATCTGCTGTTGTGGTAGGTCTAAACATAGCTACAGAAGTGCCTCTACTCTCAGAAAGGTCAGCAAGTCTATGGAAGTTTCAGGATCATAGGAGGATTCATATTTTTAACAAGTATGATGGACAGAGTTAAGAGAATTGGAAAGAAGGATTGTCTATTAGGGAGTTTATCCAACAGAAAAGGGTAGCATAAAAGTTGAGCACACTTGCCATATGAGAAAATAAAAAGAATAGCTTTTTTTCTCCTTTCAGTTGACATGCTTCTGTAAAGCAAGTTAACAAATAAAATGCTACTAAAAACTGAATTCCATGGCCTTTGTATTAACCAGAATGAACATATCTTCCAGAGGAAACAATTAGTTTAGGTCATCAGTAACAACAATATTTAAAGGGTGAACTTTTCTATCAGTTGACTTTTCATCATACCACATTTTTTACCTCATTTGTTCCAATTACCAACTTTACCAGCTTGGAAACACAGCACTACCTTTCTGTAGGAACTGGAATGGATTTCCTTCCTCTGCCACTCATGTTGCTGCTAACTTCTTACCTGATGGTCATAGGACTGCTATTTCAGACTTCGGGGTGATCTCTGGTCAGGATGCAAAGAGTTACAGTCTCCAAAGGAATTTTAGTACAGTTAAGACTTGTGCAAATATATTTTTGGGTGGCTATTCTTCCATTTATGCAGGGGGAAAAAAAGTCTTAATCTTTGTTTCCTGTCTCACTGATCCTGTTTCACAACTGCTCACGCTTTTGCATTTGGACAACTACTGCAACTAGATCTAAAGATTCCCACCAGTTCTTTCAGGCAGGAGATTAGGCTCTTGAAGACCATCTCCAAAACTGGTCTTCAGGTCTTTGTGGAGCCAGTGTTACTCTCTCACTGTCAATGTCACCCATAAGTTCAGTTTTAAATGTTCTCTGGATATCCCTCAGCATAAGCCCATGACTGGTAATGTAGCGATCACTGTTAGGGTTTGTTTGTTCTCTAACAACTTGACTCTGCTCCCTCTTTCCTGGCAGCTCTGCGACACAAGCTGAAAATGAACCCAGAACTGTCACCCCCAGTGCAGGACAGCAGCAGCTGGGTGAGTTATCTGTCATGCCCCTGACACAACACTGCTGCCCGTGCCATGGCATGCTGGAGCAGGAAGCAGGTGGCACATTTCCACTGGAGGCACTGGCCTTGGCAAGAGCACCGTGGCCAGAAAGTTTGATCATCCCAAGCATGCGGCCACATTTCCAGGCCTCCTCACCATCACTCGAAGAAGTTGTGCTATTCCTGCAGGTGCTCCTGGGCAACAGCTTGGAAAGCGAGTGTCCTGCCATATGGGGCCCTGGGCAGGGAGCCACTGCTGAAGATACCTTTGGCACATAGTCCTGCTTTTAGGAAGGAGATTAAGGCATACTGCTACGAGTAGTGAGGGAAGATGAGACTCCCACATGACACGCCACTAGCAGCAGATTGCAGGCAAGTGGTGAGATGACTTCAAATCTGATTTCCAAGATAAGTGCACCAAGGCTGCTACAGTGCTAGAAACTGAATTATCACAAATGTGAGTCTGACAGGATATTAAACCTGAATATGGCTGAAGGAGATGGAAAATCCAGTACAAATACTCAAAAGTCTGTTGTTTATCCTCCCTGAAGGAGTTCACATGAACACCCTTTCTGTCCTTAACAGCTGTGTACAGGAAGCTACCAGTGTGGACAAGAGGGGAAAAAGATTCTGACACAATCATGATAGCAGATGCATTTCAATAAAGAATTTCAGGGGGAAAATAATCACAAAATATACTAAGGAATAAATAGTCTGTGCACAATTTATTTTTTTTTTAAATGCAATAGATTTTTTCATTAAGTGCTTTACAGTAGTAGTGCACGCTATTACTTAGTTGCATCCTTAAGTATGCTTGAGTTACTCTATACATTTATGTCTCTGCTCACAGTTCACTAGTGTCCTTCTAAATATAGGAACATTCTTCTGTATGGCATGACTTAATTCAACACGGGAATTGTCTTCTTAAATTTTATCCAGAAATAAATTTATAACTGCATACCAAATAGCAAACAGTCATGGTGGCAAGTTTACAAGCTAAAATTTCTATGTAGGAATAAGACTGCAAATACTTGTGTAATAGAGGAATTCAGCCGAAGCTGGGGGAAAATTATTTACATTTAAAATCAAAAAAGCTGTAGTTCTAAAACAAAATTTTCTTGCAAAATTAAGCAGCATATTGTGTGTTGCATTGCATTGGATGATGCCCCAGGAGAATACCTATCTTAATTGATGACCTTGTTTTTAGGGTGTTCTAGATGTATTTATGGCCTATATGCTAACCTGCCCTACAGAATAGATCTTGCATCTTGGAGCTTTGGCAAGAAAGGGAAATTTACTTAGGTCTAGACACAGAATGTCTTGATCTTTTGAATATTAGTAAATAAATATCTCAGATTCCTGGAGTCACTGAGTACATGCATTAATGCTTGCTGTCTATAAGCAAAAACCTGCCATTGATCCCTTAAATTTGCTGCCACTAATTAAATCAATTACCAACTATAAATGCAGGTATGCAGTTCCAGGATGAATTCCTTGATTAACTACCTCAAGTGCTTTCATCAAAACTTCGTTCTCAAGCCAGAGCCAGAGATCGTATTAACTTCACATCACAGGAACTTCCATGTGGTACCGTTTTACAGGCAGTCACATGTGTTTAAAAAAACACACATCAATGTTTAACTGTAAGAAGGTTTTGTAACATTATGCAGTACAAGCATCAGAAAGCTGTGGTAGATGAGGAAGAAAACAGTACACAATCGTATATAATGTAAGCCTATCTCTCAAGTACCCCACAAGCAGCCTAGGTGCAACCAGCTAGGTTCTTTGCCTTTGAAACTGGCTGCTGAGGAGGCAGGAGGCTACTCTGACCATTGTGCTCTACTAGGCTACAAGAATCCCCCACTGCCAGGTGGGAGCATCACAGTATGGGAAAGTAGTGTCTGAGGCATTAGCATTTATTAATGGTCCTTCCAGATGCTAGTTATTAAGAAGACATCATAGAAACAATGGAGTTAAAAAGGGGACCTCCTGATGACTTTAAATGTGCAGCTAAAACAAGCATAAAGGGACTCATTTCTCAGTATTACACATCTTTTTCAAATGCAAGAGACAAATCACTATTTGGAAGGATTTGTGTCATTGATAATGGCAAAGAGCAACAATTCATACAGGAGCAAAATGCGATGAAATGTTACCACCATAATAGGACAATACTGGCACCCAGTGGCTTTTAAAAGACATCAGGATTGGGTTTTTTTGTGTTTTGTTTTGTTTTGTTTTTCTGCAAAGAAGTGTTTCATTTTGAAATATAATCTTTATGCACCTCCCACACTTTGTTAACTAAGAGCAGAGTGAAAACTGTGATTTATTCCTAAACAAGAATGCAGAGAGTTTTGTTTCCATGCTTCTTGATTCAGTGTTGGCACTCAATAAGGTCATTTGCTGCAGTAAGAAATAAGAAGTCCACAGAGTTTTGGATGTTGAAAATTTCATTGAATATTTCAGTCCAAATATTCATTGAATATTTCAGTCCAATAAAGTTTATGCTCTACCAAGAGCTAGGCACAGCAGAGACCTTCAGTTCCTTCTGATTCTATCCAGGTTCCCACACCAGGACATCTGGTTTTCTGCAGTGATCTCCCTCCAAGTAAAAAGATTCGTTGTGCTGGTTGTCATATCCTTAACTCACACATGCCATGCCCCATTTTATTGTTTACCTAAGAAAGTATTCAACATTTTCTTAGTCTCCTTTTTTTCTTGGTGCTATACTAAGAGGAGTGGATTACCTTTGGGCTATGCATATGTTCTATTAATATTCTAAGGAAAGATATGGAGTATGAGTGAGAAAGGGAAAAATGTTTTAGTCCGTTATTTGTCACAGAACACATCCTGTCGTGGCAAAATAATTTTTCTTGATCTGTAGTTGTTGACTTAGCCAAACAACACCTGCACAGTTCCTGACCTGTTAGGTGTCTTAAAGTAAACCTCCCAACAGCATATTGGTTTAAAATTCTAGTCCATCAATGCATTGAAGCTTATTCACAAATGTAAACACATACTTTGCTCATCTGGAATCTGAACTGAAACAGCAATGCAAATACAATTACACAACTCACAAAAAGAAATACTGTAAACTTCACTGATGTTCCTGTCCTTACAATAGCTGTCAAATCCTAAAATACCTGGGCCTTACCCCAAAGCAGAGAAAAAAACAGGTGTAATTATCACTTTATTCTGCTTGGCAAAACAGGGTAAAACTGGATGGTTCTGCCAAGTGAGAGAATGATAGGAGAATACACTTTACAAGATGAGACTTGTTAGAGCTTGAAACATCTTTCTAGCTACTCGGAGTCTTTTAAGAAGCATTTGGACAACACTGGCTCACATTTGACTCAGCTCAGTCACATACAGTGTTCCAATTTCTTTCCATAAGAAAAGAAAGAATACAATAATACCCAGGTGTATCACAGGAAAACAACTTAGACCTGTGTTACAGTAGATAATGCAGTGGCCACTGGGCAGAAGATTATAAGGCCTACTTTGTCAATGTGTATTTTAGCTATTCCATTTTTTCTGCTCAAGCAGTCACACCTTCTTAGGACAGAAATAAGTTTTTTAACTGGAAAAACAAGAATAAAGTAATTTTTTCCCCCCCCATATTTGACCAGTTTTCAGGATTATAAATTCCACTGTATCAAATATCATTCAAACACAAGACCAGATGTCTTCATGTTTACAACACATTCTTTTGGCACAGATTGTTAAAACACAGTCAGTCTTGGAAAATCTGACTAAGTGTTCATTACATTAGTTTAACAGTTGCTGGTCACAGCACTCAGAGTTGTTGTGCTTGTTCTCAGAGTTGCACTATGTAACACCTTGTACATATATGTTCCCTGTTGTGCTGTTTATCACCTCTGGAGGCTGGATTAAGATTATCATTTTGCTGTACTGTGTAACACTGGTTTATGACATGATAAAATTACTTGTTGCAAGACTAACCTGATATTTGTACTCAGCATTGCTGTCATCTCTGTACTTTGGGAACCGTCTCTTGGAAACTGCTAATAATTACACCTTTCAGTCTTCCTCCTCAGAGAGCTAATCTGTGGGGGAGACACCTTCATCCATCTCCCTGCCTCCGTCCCCTGCAGTGGGATCTGAATTGGCAACATAAGGGTGAATTATTTATGGGTTGTTTGGCTCATGATGACACCTCAGGCCATCAAGGAAAAGTGCAACATTCAGATGGTTTCAAGATCAAGGGGCAGACTTGACCATAAACACTATCACAGCGGTTGTCCATGAATGTCCAGGAATGAGTGAGCCGCTGTGTGGTGTCTAGCTCTCTGCCGGGTCAAACCACAACAGTGGCCTCCAGTGTCTTTGTTAGCCCAAGCAATTTAGAGCCCTATAATCTTAAATTAAAATACCCAAGGGTCCATCCTCATGACAATACCCTAATACACTCTTTAACTCAGATGATAATTTATCTTTTATCTCTCACTCCTATGCCCAGAAAAACCTAATTGTGCTAGTTTAAGCAGGTGCTTAATGAAATAGTTTAACCAATATCCTGTTTCTGATACAGCAGCACTAAAGAGTTGTCTTCACTTAGGTAAGGCAGGAGCACTGCTAGAAATCTTTCCAATTCCCAAAGTCGGACTGAGTGGAATTCTGGGTCACAAGTGAGTAGAACACCATAGCATGTGCCTCACTAAATGTGCATTTCAGTCTTCAGAGGTGAGAAGAAGCCTCAGCTTGTGTTTTCCCTGGCCTTTACTAATGCTTCCAGCGTCCTGCAGAGAAAGCTCAAGGACCAGTATCTCATTGCCTCATTGAGCAGGCACCCATGCAGTTATCATACCTTCTTATGATGGCACAGGTTCAAAATTCCTACTTGCTTCTTCCAGATGAGTTTTGCAATGAATTCAAAATGACATACCACTGAGAGGCAAGGAAAAACCCCTTGTCTTAGAAGGGAAAAGAAACACAAATTGGTCTGTGAAAACTAGATTTTAACAGGATGTGACTAGAGGCTTGAGTGTATGTGATAATTACAAATGTAGGATTTTGTTTCTTAGATTCAAACATTTAAATACAGTTTTGTCTTCTATACTTGTGTATTTGATGTAAAAGCCCAGAAAGGGATTTTTTTTTTTTTGTTAGAAATACAAAGGTCAGCACAGATATTGAAGAAAGTAGTATTTTCACACACCTCTTACTGTTGCCTCAGGAGATGGCCATTAGTAGTTGAAATGTTCTACAGGTAAATTTGCAAGGATTAACAGAATGGAGAGCTGTTATACATCTGAATTTAACATACAGCCTATAGTCTTACTGGGCCATTTACACTCTACATAGAGTAAACAATTAAACCAATGCTATGATCTCTTAAGTCTGTTACTCATGCAGTTTAAGGTTTTGTTTTGTTTTGTTTTTTTTTCTGAGAAATCTCTTAACATTAATATATGTTTTCAGTTATAGTCACAGCAATTACCAATAAAGAATCAGTCCTACTCTTGTGGCAAGACTCTTTGTGCTGTAGAGGTCCAGAAACTGTACCCTAACTCAAAAGGAGGGCACACAAGAGTTGCTAAGAGTAAACCAAGTCTTTGTATTCTTTTGGGGTTTGGTTTTTTTTTTTTTTTTGGTCATTCCCCTTTCCCTTAAGCTTTTTAAAAAAAAAAAAAAAAAAAAAAGCAGCATAGCTTTGCTTTATAGTGTCTAGACTTTTGTTTAATATCAGAAGCAAATAAAAAAAACTATATTAAAATGAAATCCCATGATGTATCCTTTCAGGCCTGAGGAACCTACTTTGGGACTTAGGTAATCCTTAAGTAAGAAATTAGTAAAGGTTGTTTCTTTATTAGTTTGTTTTCCCTTAAGACACTAAATTCAAGCAAGCAAATCTGCAATACTGTACTTTTCAGCCAATATTTTACAAATTTCTTGTGATTATTCTTTATGGATATTAACTTCTTAACATGATTTCCAGAAATACTGATGATTTTGTAATGCATGGGTTGCTTCTGTTGCTCATTTTATGATCAAGGCAGGTTCTCCTTGTTCACTATTGGAAACCTAGCTTTATTACTGAAAATTGTAAGGCCACAATTTAGAAAGCTGCTCTTTAGAAACCCATGGTAGTTTCAGGAGCTCACTGTGAAATGAGTACTGAGGGTGCTATCAGTAATAAGTGACACAGCAGACAAACTGAGCTGGACAAGAAAGCTTTACATGCTGAAAAAAAAAAGTCATTGAAGGAAACACTGCTTTCACAGAAACAGTTATGACAGCAGGGCACTGAACTCAGTGATGTGAGAGTGATAACTCTGTGCCAGGACCCTCAGTGGCTGGAGCCTTTCTTCAGCCTGTCTTTTGTCCCCTCCATGTCCCGTCTCCAAACTGAATCCAGTTCTTCCTTCTTGGAATCATTTAACATACACACAAGTCCTGTGTTGGTTAGATGGGTTCACAACAATGCTCTCTGCTCTCTGGCAAAGTGACAGGACATCAGGAGATACAGATGGGAGGCTCAAGGGAAGAACTGAGAGGGATGATACTTTGTCAACATCTTCCCAGTGGGGCATAGCTTTGTGGCTCTAAGTCAGGTGCAGTGAATCAGAGCATCAGACAACTAGCCAGAAATCAGAAGCTCTTCACTTTTCTAAACGGAATGGTGACCAGATCTGAGGACAGGGATGGCTGAAATGGTCTTGCAGTTAGTGGTCTAGCACAAACCTTGTGTCTCAGTCAACCTCCTGGACTTTCTCATCTTTCTAGCTGTGTTTCTTCACCCCAGCTGTCTCTTGGAGCTCAGATAATTTGCAGCCCACATTTCCTGCAAGCCATGGGCACACAGGAAGAAAACAAACCTATCTTCACAGTCACTCTTATGTTCTTTAATACAACTCAACAGGAAAGACAGCACACTTTGCTGCCTTTGCAGTGAGCCTTCCAACGTCAGAGTTATCTCAGCCAGCCACTGTGCCACAGATTTGAACTAAAGTTGTGTGGTATCAGCCAAACATACTAACATGATGAAATAAAAAAATTGACTGTGATTTAAAATTCAAAATCAAAATCCAAGAGTTTCTAATGCTGCCACATCCTGTAAAGAAACAGAATTCAGATGATGTGCAAGATACAGAAACTGGTTAAGCAGTATTCAAACAACCTACTATCCTAGTCTTTTGATGTTCATGTATCTGTAAAGAACATCTCTGAACACTCTAGTCCCTCTTTCAAAACAAACCACAAATCTGTGCATTTGGCATTACTTTCTGGTAGCTGTTATTCAGTGAAAGGCTCACCAGAGCTCAGCATAGTTACTTATTCCTGAGGTGTTCAACTAGGCATCCAAGAGAAAATTGAGAACCTTTGTTATATCATTTACTCATGTCTGCTGCTTCAGACACCTTTCAAAGGCATACGACTCATAGCATGTTCCACACACCTATCAATTTGAGACATTTCTCCCCTGTCCTTCCTGGTACAGGGTAGGAAAAGGAAAAGCAAGCAATGGACCTACTGCAGAAGGAAAGAGGATGTGTATATAAACTTGTATGCATACATACAAAGTGCATGATCATGTATGAAGTCCCTTTGATGTCAGTAATAGTTTTGCCTGCAGAAGCTCATAGTATCAACCCTAACCCACTGTTGGGTGTGACAAAATTGTCAAGCTGCTCACACCCAAGGAACTCATTACATTGAACAAGTTCAGTTGCTTTTTTTTTTTTAAACTACACTTCGATGTATAAAACAAACGACTATTGCAACATACATCCACATGAGCACATGAATATCTAATGCATGCAGAGAGCAGCAGAGAGCACAAACATTTTCTAGGCATAATTAACAAGGCAACTACACATGAAACCTTAATTTCCTGAAAAAGTTTTTTTAATAGATTCATACCAACATTTTAAATGGAATTACTTGTGCCCTGTGATTTCTAGGGTGACAGGCTACATCCAGCCTAGCTCAGCAGTAATGAAAATCTCCATTACCTAACAGCTACTTACCAGCCCATATGAAATGAACCAACAGAGTTAACTTGACACACACAGGACCAGAGGTAAGAAAATTGGAATACTTTTTACCCTTAAATAGAGCACAAGAACAGGTGATCAGCAAATGCTTTATTTCCATTCTGGTGTGCAGTTGTTGGCCAGCATTTTACAGTGTTACACTAAAAGACTTCTGTAATATTTTGTCAAGTACTGATTTTTACATTTTTGAAATTGAGAAATCATGAACCAAATTCAGATTAAATTCACAAGTTTACAAATTATATTATAGGAAGCTACTGTCACGTACTTAACTCTACCAAATGGTACAATGAGATCTTTTGTGCAAAGTTTAGGCACGCTTAGAATGATTTTGCTTTATCCCAACAGCATTTATTAAGTTACAGAAATCATCTATTTTTCAACAGAGTTTCTTTCTCTTCTCAACGGTCAGGCAGACAGCAGACTATACTCCAGGCATATTAGCTGACTTTCAAGGAGGAGCATAGTAATATATGTGTAATCCTATGCAGCAAGCAGTTCTTTATTTTTTACATTCTTCCTACATCAGATTCTTGCAGTGATCACAGCTGGGTAAAAGAGAAAACAGGTTAAAAGACAGAAAATGATATCTTTGCTTTAACCCGGCATAGAAAATTTCTTAACTTTCTTTTCCTGGGATTAATACTGTTAATCCAGAAAGTGCAATACAAGGAGCACTACACACTTCTGCAATTATTGTTACTCATACTAGTTATATCTCTGAAGCTATGTAACATCCAAGACTGTGTTATAATAAAATTCAAGCAATGCTGAAGGACTATAAAGTCAGCAATAGTTTCTTGTGCAGATGGGTAACAGAAATGTCAGTACAGCAGCTGTATTTCCATAACTGCTCAAGTCTCTTCCCTTCTTTGATAATCTGCTTCCCCAAAAGATGTATAGGGATTTTATACCAGCTACTTGCAAATAAGGAAAAGACTATTTTCCTAGCACTTCTCAAACCATTAATGCATACTTCTCACTGAATATATAATCAGCATGAAACTTAGAAATTCCCATGAGTTTAAGATGTATATTATCTATACAGTATTGAAAACACAGAATATGTGGGTGTGAAGAATGCACATTCAGAACAGAGTATTAGCCTTAGGTGTAGTTAATTACAGTGCACTTGCTAGAAAAGCTCTGCAGTTTCATTTTGATCCCCAGGACCTTCATGCAAGAAAGCTGGGGAGGGACTTTTTAGGATATCGAGTAACAACAGGGCTAGGGGGAATGGGGCAAAGCTGGAAGTGGGCAGATTCAGGCTGGATGTGAGGAAGAAGTTCTTCACCATGAGAGTGGTGAGACCCTGGAATGGGTTGCCCAGGGTGGTGGTTGAGGCCCCATCCCTGGGGGTCTTTAAGGCCAGGCTGGATGAGGCTCTGGGCAGCCTGATCTAGTGGGAGGTGTCCCTGCTCATGGCAGAGGGGTTGGAACTGGGTGATCCTTGTGGTCCCTTCCAACCCTGACAGATTCTGATTCTGTTTTAGCAGAGGACTTTAGAGTCCTAGTGGCTCAATGGTTGGACTTGATGATGTTGGAGGTCCCTTCCAACCTAAAGGATTCTATGATTCTATGCTTTTTGTGAGTTTTACTTGGATCACACCATCAGAAGGAGACATGCAGCCAAGATTTACAGACTCCTGGTAGCTCTGCACAGCTGTGAACCCCCAATGTACCATATGCACTGATCTTCTTCACCCTGTACCACAGCCTACAGCCCTGCCTCAAGAATGGCAAAGTTTCTCTGGAACAGAAATGACCATGAGTAGAAGCATCTAAGGACAGGGAGGTGGTTGTTGCCTTTAACAATCCTGAGATATCACTGACTAGTAAAGTTCTCTGCCAGATCACTGCTGATAATTAAAGACCAGTCATTTTAATAACAAGTTTCTGATTTTTCCAGGGCAATATATGTACACTATTTCAGGGTAGTAAGGTTTTTTGCATGTGAAACTCAGCTTAGTAACTTGTCCTCACAACACCAACACAGGTAAACACCATTTCAAGATGTTTAAGGAATCCCATGTCCCCAAAGCAGCCTGGATCACACACAGGACAGACATGGGACACTGAAGCATGGTACAATGAGGGACGTTTAAGAATTGGCATTGAGCTCCTTGCTGTACAGAGCAATTCCTCCTCTTCTTTGGGACGCTTCTTTGGAAAAAGGCCAGAAAATAGCCAAAAGACTCTCTAATGGGTATGCTGGTAGAAAAAAAAAAAAAAGTTTATAAAGGAACTGGACAGAAGACACTGATGTTTTAGTCATGCTGCATTACTTCAGTTCAAGCAACACCATCTGGGATGCATTACTGTACGTTTGGTACTGGACCTATATTTGTCTCCTGTGAAGTGCGTGTTCCCAATTTACTATTTTTTCCTATTTAGTTTAGTCTACTGAAACTGCTGCAGCTGCTAATGCTCCAGAAAGTCCAGGAAAAAGAGAGCTCCTGAACCTATGGTCTTTGGTTTGTTTGTTTGTTTGTTTGTTTTTCTTAGAAATCTCTTGCAAGTTAGACCACTCCACAGAGTCTACATTTTTTTGGATGAGGAAATTTTACTGCGTTATAATAACTAGTACACATTTGGCCCATGTAAGTTCTAGCTAGTCTTTCAACAGAGAGAGCAAAGAAAGAAAACAAAAGATGTATTTTTTCACTTTTCTATGGGATATGGCCACAGCCTATGGAGTTACCCCAGCAGGACCACAGACCAACTTCTCATGCTGCAAATTAGAAATCAGGTCAGAGGTCCAGGGTTTCTGCAGCTAGCCTTGATCCCCTGCTCAGGCCTTGAACAGCTCTGGCTGGTGGGGTCAGCCTGGCGGTTGCCACAAGCATAGGAGTGGCAGCCTTGGATGTGTCACTGAGCACCACTTTTCAACAGAAGCACAAGCTGGTGTGCACCAAGAATCCACAATGCTTGAGTTTGTTTTGTTATTCTTTTTTGCTTCTCAGCAGTTGATGCAGCCCTTTACAAGCTGACACAATTACCACTTCTATGCTGTGCATGGTAGGTAGGGAAGGGGCAGGTGCAGCTGTCAGGACCCGGCAGATAGGGGTGGAAGGGGAGGGCTGAACGGAGGACAGCTGCAGGCAAGCCTGCCTGGC
>NW_008624967.1:0-16000 GCF_000691845.1 Merops nubicus
CCCCCAGCCATCTTCCCCTCCCCACCTTCCAGCAATAAGAACTTCGACACTGCTTTTCTTTGAAGCACAACCTGTATTTTTAGTTCTATTATTCCCATTCAGGCTGTGGAAATTAAACTTGTGACAGTGTTGATTTCTCAGATCTGCTCAGAGTCTTTGAAATTTGCATTAGATTATTCTAATCGCTTAGCCTCGTTGTATATATTTACACAAGCACGTTTGATGTTTAAACAGACCAGGCTGTAATGAGATGTGCAGGGGGAAATATATACCCCAAAGAAAAGGAATGCTCTTTTTTTTTTTCACGAACCACATCTCAAACTAGATGTTTTCAGCTAAAACAGTGGGTCAGTGCCTTCGGGACCATAGGGGGAAGACTGCAAGGCTGGAAAGATGGAGGGATCCACCTTTGATGGAGATGAAGCAGTTGCAGAGACCACGTAGGGCTCAGTCTCTACAAGGTGAGGCAGGTGGCATGGACTGGTCTTCTACAACCTTCATTGCTACTGTATTTTGAGCTCTTGGCCTTCCTGACACAAGAACTTGTCCAGTCTGAACCCGTGATGTCTGTACCTACTGACACAAGTTTCTGGGAAGTGAGCAGAAGGAGCAGCTGCCAAATTCTGGCTCTATGGAATTCAGTGGGAATAGTAAAATGTTCCTTTTTAGGGACAGCAAAAAGCCTGGGACTGTCACAAAGCTGTGCTAGCTCTGACCATGACATGTAGGCAAGTCCTGCAGGACCGGTGCTCTGGCAAGGAGAAGATCTGGGAAGTGTTTCAGCCCTATGCTCTAATTAATTAATTTGGTCTCAGGGCTGGCTCTGTTAGGTCCAGAACAACAGGCAGCAGTGGAGGCAGAAGAAACCTTTACATATCAAATCTGACCAGGAAAAGACAGTCGGGCAGGCCAAATGAAAGAGAAACAGATCTCTTCAGGAGTAAAGAAGATAAGGAATCTTTCTGAAGATGCAGGAAATTGGCAGTTATCTCATATGGAGTTGAACTTTGTGAAGGCTAGAGCTTATATTTATATTTGTGTGTTAAGCATAGAAAGAATATTTGTAGTTCTTGAACTACCATAAAGGAGGAATACTCTGGATAACTCTGTTGTTAATTTGGTTTTATGATGAAATCTGGAGCAAATATTCCATTATTCAACACACTACCCTTGAGACTGTAAAAACCATAGTCAACTTTGTCAACACAGTATTGATTCAGTAACTTGAGATGGTGCAGTTTGTGTGTAAGGACCTTAAAAGAAACAGAAACTTGTTCCAAGAACATACCCTTCTAAATACTCAAAGACAGATGAGAGCAGACTTTCTCACCCACTGGAACTGATCTATCCACTTAGACATGCAAATGTCAGCTTTTGAATAAGCCTAACGTTTTGAATTGTCACCAGTGAAAACTGCTTTCTTCAAAGGCAAGTTGGAATTTTCAGCTTGTAAACCATGCAGAGTCATGGAAAAAATAACATAGAGAACAAAATGAAAAAGTTCTTCTTTATGAGGATTCAGTCATTTAAGAGGTTTTTAAGATAAAATTTTCCACTTCATAATCCTTTCCCAAGCAAATACTTTTAGAAGCATTGCTCCCTCCCTGCCTAGGACTGCCTGAGCTGGAAGAGGAGTGGGATCATTGCCAGTGCTGGGTAGGTAGTCATCAAACATGGTCCTACTGCCTTCTGGAGATGCTGCAGGAGGAGCACCCCAGGGCTCTCATTTCAGCCAACTTATTTTGTCCTTGTTCCTAACTTGCAGGTTACATGCTTTGCTGCACTGCTAATGAGATGCTGTGACCCGTGTGAGACACAGTCAAGAGAGAGAGGCTAATGGTCCTTTCTCACCTTAAAGGACATGAATTTGTCAAGCAACCAGAAACATCAAGAGATTCATAACTTTTCTTCCCCACAAAAGTGTGACAAGACATGGATAGCACAAACTGTAGGAATCAGGTGTTTTTTTTTTTTCTCTCAGAGGTAACTGATTTCAACAGGACTATTTTGACTTACATAAGTACTGCTTCAGCTCCATGTCTGTATAGGGAGAGGGAGAAAAGCATTTTGATGCCTATCCAACATCAGCAGAAATCACTAGTGGTGGACAGGTTCATAATACTTTAGGGCTAAAGCCTCCTGCTGCAGCCCTCCAAACCTAAATGGGATCTCCTAACAGTTCTACCCTGAAGTCTTATAGATGCCTAGTGTAGCATTGCAGCTGCCTTGTGACAACAAATCAAATTTCCATCTTGACCACCATGATCTTACTCAGATATTTGAGGTGGTGCCCTCTCTTCTCCCAGAAACAGATGGGCACATGGCCTTCTACCCGAGACACTGAAAGACAGGTGCTCTGAAGCTCATGTCTGGCAGTAAAAGCAGATTTCAAAGATGTTCCTCAATCAAATCCAGAATATCTAAGAGCCACGTGAACTCACACTGCTGATTGTTAGTGCAGACTAACAGATTTCAACACACCAAGGAAGGCAGCTGATTATTTCTTTTCAACTTCTTATGACCTTTAGGTCGTAGGAGTTGGAAGGCTGCTTTAGGTTTATGTCTGATAGCTTAAAAAAAGACATTGAGAAGTGACACTTCACCTTGCAACTTTATCATGCTGTTATTCTGGGAGATGTTACATCTTTTTTTACAGTTAAAATGTACAAGTTGGTAAAATTGTTGTCGTTGTTATATGCTACTGAGACATAAAACATGTCTAGAGTTATCAAAACTGTGCTTGAAGGCCAGTGGGTGTGAAAGATTGTGATGCTCAGGCTCTAGGTTACTTTCTGGGTTTGCCATGGAGAAGGTGAAAGAAACATTTTATAACAGGAGTTCAAGTCTCACCAAGGTGTGTGAATAATTCTCCTGTTAAAGAACTGTGGTGATGAAGCTTTGAGTTCTAGTTCTGTTTGTGGAAGCAAATTCTTAACACAATGAATATTTATGATGAGGATTAAAAGGTGCAATGAATGAACAAGTGCCTTGGAACAGCTTCTGAAGTTGGTTCTGCTCAACTTGCTGATTTCCAACGAGGACAAAGATGATGCTTGTGCTAAAGAACTGAGTGATTTGCTTGAGAAGTTTCCAAAAGCATTGATAACTTTTCCTAAAATAACCTAAAACGATACAAAAAAACCCTTTTCCTCTTAGACAGAAACTTATGAAAAGTGCATATTTCAGCATGGTTCCTCCCTGAGGATTTCTCAGCCTAGGAAAAAAAAGGATGTTGTTCCCAATTGCCTTGGAAAGATTTGCTTGTCTGCCAGGTGCTTCACATCTGACAGTCAAATACTGCAGATGAGAACATCAATTCCTTCAAGGTTTTGAAACTGCATCCAATTTTTATCACAAGTGACTGTAAAAGGAGGTGACTGCAGCCATTATTTTGTGAGATTTAGTCAAAACTTCCCCAGAAGAGGCAGGAGAGCATGCTGGGAATTGTTTGATGAGCTTGCTGAGGGAATAATGACACGGGCAGCACTTTGTTCACTTTATCTTTTGTAGCACTTTCTTAGCAGTTTTTGTGGGGCTTGAGGTCTCAGCTTTTTGAATGAAGCAATCTTTACTGCCATTGTCTCATTAGCTAATTCCTGGATTATGCAGTTGCAGATGTGCATTCCAGGGCTGCTTCTGTATTACAGGAGGTATTAGAAAATGAAAATACTCAAAATACTTCCTTCATTATTCCCATTCTTCCTTGAGATGAAATTTTCTGCACCATAGCTGTGATTGAATTATAAATATTCCAGTTCCAATGCTTACATAGACTTTAGGCCCATTTTTTAATCCTGCTTCTATGAGGAGGGTGAATGTCAATATTCCTAATTTCAATACTGTTTTTTCATTGTTAAAATTGCACATAGAAAGTTTGCATTTTTTTTCAAATCTAACAAGTTACAGCTGAAAGTTTCTGAGAAGAACTCAGGTACCAGGGAACCAAAGATCTGTTCAAATTTTAATTTGACTCTGCAGCTTTTGGAAAAAATAAATGGGTATGAGCCCCTTGAAGACAGGATGTGAAAGTAGTACCAAAATATTAATGAGTTGACAGGAAAATCAAAAGCTATGAAAGGAATCACACTAAAAACTAGAACTTATTCAACTTATCCAAACTTATTCAACTGAATACAGCCTAAGCCAGCCCTAGTCTCTGGCTTTCTCTGGTGGGTGTAGCACGTGTCCAGCTCTCCAGAATCAATGCATAGACACAGCCCTGTGTCTCTTGCTTTAAATACATTGAGATGAATACAAAAGAAGGAGGAGGAAAGGAAGTAAAAGAGGTAAGAATTACCATATCAGAGCCTTTTGCTGCTGGATATATGGATGAAAATATATTGCTTGTGACTCCAGTATAATGAGAGTCTGCCGTTAGAGACTTTACTACAATCTATCTTGTTTTTGCATTTGGAGACTTCAGAAGACTAGCTTTATTGGAATGGAGATGGAAAAAAACTGGATCATTGGCCAAAGCATAAAAAAAAAACGTTTCCTTGCTATGAAAAGATGATTAGCATTCTCACAAAGATGGTTTTATAGAAACAAAAAATGGAGCTTTAAAGCAAAACGCCCTTTGATGTGAATCCTGCAGAAAGCACACACAAAAAAAAAGGGCCTGTGGGATCCTATTTTCTTCTGTGTGTTTCTCAACTCCTCTCTTTGCTAATGGGTCATTTGGGATGTGTCTTCTTTCCAGAGGCTGAACCAGGGCATCTTAGGAGGACAGCAGGGATACAAAGATTTCCTCAAAGACATGCTGCTGCTGTAATCACTTTCTTGAAGGAAGAAGTATTTCTATTTCCCATCTTTTTTTTTTCTCTGCACCATGATCTACTTCACCTTGCAGTTACTTGCACAGCAGAAGTGTAACTTGACTTACCAGCCAGAGTCAGCCCCAGAAATCTTCCTGGCAGAAGTCAGTACTGGAGAAAAACACCAAGAAATGACTTTATGGGCAAAGAAAAAAAAATGACAGGTATATACAGTGAAGGTTTCTTCTCTTTGTTCCATGCATTAGAAGCATGAGCATTTATATTCCTTTTAAGTGTTTGGTAAATTAAGGCAATCCATATCTTTTTGAATACTGAGTATCTATCAAAGGTCAAGTATTTACTTTGTGTTCCTCATCAGTTTATTTTCTCTTACATTTTTAACTCCTGATCTTTTGAGCTCCCTTTTATTTTCCATTAAAGAGCCACTCCAGCTCAGGACTACATTATTTAAAACTAAATTTAACTGTCATTTTATCTAAATTCTTTTATGTTGAAGCAAGGCCCACTGATCTTCAGTTTATGGTGATTTTAATAAAAACAAACCAAACCAAACCACCAAGAGCACAACAAAAAGAACCTCTAAAATCCTTCTATATATATAATATTAGCTATCTGCAGCAGGATTGCAAATAAAGGGGTGTGTGTTTTGTTGATTTATTTATTTTTTGAGAGGGGAAGGTTAGCAAATTGGACATTTCATCCTTAGCTTTCCTGAGAATTCTATTATTCATCACTGTCCTGTTTATCAGGTTCTTTCAGCATCACCAACTAACATTACTTCACTCTGATTGCCTAAAAGTCAGCTTCAGTTTCCAAACTGTACCTTTTAATATCCATTGGAACACATTTTTAGAAAGTGGGAAACAATCTGCACACAAACATGTGCCTTCAAGTTAACGTTACGTTGCTGGCTGTTGGATTTTCCACTTCAAGATTAAATCTAGTTTTCAGAAATGGTGAAAATTTGGGTTCTTACAGTGCTTTTCTCAAGTTTCCTCTGGATGCAGTAATGCATTTTTCCCTAAAGCTGTGAAAGTCAGAAACAGAGGGGTTTGGAGTCCATCCTGACTCATTATTTCACAAATCTATAACTGGGAGCATTTGCTGTTTTCTTTTATATTTTAAGACTTTGAAAACCCCAATTCCAAACCACTGAGTGACACAAAGACTGAGGAAAACCAACAAAAAGCAGCATTTGGGGCAGCGTGAGCCTCACTGAGATTCTTCAAAATTCTGCTTTTCTGCTTCTCTCTGTCCTGAGTGGCCACTGAAAACTCCAATTTTTAAGGAATCACCTTTGATATCTGAGAGCTACTCAATTTGTTGTTAGTCATCTTCAAACGTTGTTTTTGGAAGTTCAAGAGGAATAAAACGTTACATGTGAATTCTCTCATGGTGCAAAAATGACATTTGAGCCAAGAGCATTGAAATAACAACTGTGCCACAGGCCAATAGCACACTGGGAGTCTACTGGAGTTTATTCTGGTAGCCATAAAGTTGCATGCTAGCTGGAATCATTTACATACATGAACACTAATACATGACTCAACCAATGAGCCACTCCCAACCCCTCTTGTTTTTCAAACTGCCTTTTTGACTTTGTGAACAGTTTTACAACAGCCATAAAATACTCATACTGCCCTTTTGCTTTGTCTTGTTACTGAGGAAAATGGTAAAAGCCATGGAGTTTGGGAGGAAAACATACATAGAAGTCTTCAGGATTATTTAAGGCTGAAATCTTAAGCTTATTTAAGATTTATTTTAGGCAAAATGAAAAATTTATTTCTAAAAAAAGCCCAGCTTGAGGCATGCACAGTCTTTCTCTAGATACTTTCAAGAAGTTTGAGAACATGAGCAGCAGGACGTTTGTCCTGGTATGCAGTCATGGAGAATGAACCTGTTAAAAAGCCTAGCTGAAAAATTAAGTTTCCCAAGACAAAATCCAAGACAATTATTTACCATCATGGTCTATCCTAACGAATTTTCAGACACATGGTTCTCAGGGAAGTGAAGAAAAAGTGGCACAACTGCTGAAGATGGATTTTACTCTTCTCAGCTCAAACGAGCAGAGGCTGAGCGCAGGGCAGCTCACCTGCTCTGCACAACACACCCATGCCAGACCTGCTCCCACAGCCTGATGCCACAGATGCCACCAAAGATCTCAGCAGAATCTGTGTGGCACTCTCTTCTCCCCAGAAAAGTGCCTGTGGGTGTCAGAAGGCAAAGCTGGCATGGAGAAGCAGGATTTTCCCCAGGGATTTTCATGGACGTACCTCCATCTGCTCTCCAGAGGGGAAAGGTGCCAGTATCTTTCTTTTACAAGCTGAGCAGCACACCAGTCTTTTTCAGGGGTGGAGAATCACAAGCAGTGCAGCATTCCTGTCAGTGCTGGGGGAGCTAATGCCCTCAGGATGAGGGAAACACTCATTAAATCCTCCCCTTCCTGCTACAGAGGGAATCCAGCCCACACGTTCTCCTGTTACCCTTGGCAGGCAAGTTTCTCCACTGAAAAGCAATAAAAAGAAGATAGGGTCAGAGTGAGAAGTGAAGGAAGGGAAAAATCACCTTCTTGCCTAAGGATGGAGAAATACTATATTAAGACTGTTTTTCCTAACACTTTTTGCAATTAGTTTCGACTCACTGCAAAAACAAAACCAAGGAAAAGGAGAAAGAACCAAAGGTCCCGGAGAGTGGCCTCCAGCAGGCTGAGGAATGACATTCCCCTTGTTTTTCTTTCTAACCAAACCCAGCTGGACAATGTTATGAAGACAGCACGAGTAAATGTGTTCTGTGGGTTCCCATGCAGTGTTTCTCACAGGTTTACGTCTACAGGGTGCCCATATTCATAAGCATTCCAATGACCTAAAAATAAAAGAAGGAAAAATTGATGTGGGAAAATGCCAGTTGCCCCCAGTCAGTGGCAGGACACCACTAAATCAAACTCATGACATAGGAGGCTACGTTGCACTTTTTCAGGCAGCCTTTTTATTTTCATTGGCAACTAAGGAAAAAACTTATAATTGAAGAGTTGTTCCTCTTCTTTCCAGTACTGAATTAACTCCTGAGTCTCTGTGAAGCCTCCCAGTAGCTATCTTTACATGGTGAGTTATACTAGATAGGTTCAGATTCCTGTATAACACTCCACTGTGTTTAAACAAAGCAATGCAACCTCATTAAAAATTATTAATATTGAAATTACATTATGGAAATTGATTCCCATAGGCAGAAAAATCAGATTCTATTGCCATCTACCAAAGATTTGCACAGGCAAAATTTTGTCTTCATTCAACAATATATAAAAAAAATCACATTTTCTTTCTTGCAGACATAGTTTTGAAAACACTGCTGTAGAAATCACTGTCTCATCCAGGATAAAGCAAGACACTGCAGCCAGGGGATGAAATACTGCTCATGTTCCAAAGAGAAATACGTTTAGGGAAAGGTCACATCAGAAGGAACAGGGTGGAAAGATTAAGTTTAACTATCCCACACTACTGGATATCTCATTGGAGGTAATGAGCTCCATGACAATTCAGTGGCAGGCAAGTGGAGAGTCTTCCAAACAGAATATTCAGATAGGGTAAAAAAGAAAGAGCATGTGTTTAAGAAAATTAAATCAATTCAGGGAAAAATTAACAGTCTGATATCTCCACATTTAACAACAAAGATATTTACTGTTTCCTTTGAAAAGTTACAAACGCAAAACAAGTTCTTTCAGGCTAAAAATATTAGCAAATTTACTCTCAAATCATAAATTTGCCAAAAATCCTGCCTCAGAAACTAAACTGTAAATCCACCTTCTGTAGGTTGGCATCAGTTGGGATGTGACTGGATGTGCACTTAAATGGGACCCTGCCCAAGTTCTGCCATTCAGATATAGCCTAGTTCTCTAACAGTATTCTGTGAGGAACAACCACTCAGAAGATGTGAAAAAGGTGCTTAAAGAAGGTGTAAAAGGTGTTAAGAGGTGTAAAATAAGCTTTATAAAAACAAAAAAGTGTTTCAGGAGAGTTTATTTGCAGAATTAGTTTCAATGGACACAGGCCTACACACCTAAGTGTCTGTTTATATAGGTGTTTATCCTGGTTTATTCCAATTTTGGGGCAATTGGATGTCAAAATCAGCAGGTTGGGCTCTCAGTGAGGAGAAAAGGGCTCCACTGAAAGACAGCTCAGAACCTCCTTCTCACCTGGGTGGTTCCTATTCCTCCCTCTCTCTGTTAATTGTTCAAGGCAGCTTGGCTCACAGAGGAATGAAAATACTTTCATACTTGACATACCTAAGAAATATTTAGAAAGGAACAGAAGAAACCATGCGTACAAATGGAAGAGGTTCTTTGGAAATGGAAACCAATCTGGAGTAGGTTGCTCAGAGAAAATACAGGCAGTGGTACAAAGCTCTCCATCCAGAAAACTGGAGGAATTTGTAGTGCAAATAGAGATTTTAAACCCTTTATAGCTCCTACAGGATATCAACTCTTAAGGAATATAAGAAATACAGATTTATTTTTTTTTTTGATGGTGGTGAAAAACTCAGGTAGTAGGTTATGATATAAAAACACTGGAAACAAAATTTAGGACCTTTAATGGGTCAGTTCTCTTTTATTTTTTCCTCCCAGTTTCCAAAAGAACACATTCTAAACTCCTTTCCCCCCAATTAATTTCCCCATGTCTGTGCTATACAAGTCAAGATAACATCATAATTGTGAGGCAAAGGAACATTCTCTTTTCCTCATGGAAAACTCCAAGAGCTTGAGACTTTTTAATTAGAGCACTAAACTCTGTTGCAGTACCAAGCTCCTTCTACCAGTGGACAGGGTATTCAGTGACTATCCAGGCCTTTCATTAAATCAAAGGTAAAGGGAATTTCAGCATTATCACTGGAATTTGATCTATTTATGGCTAGCACTAGTGAATTCTTTTCCTCTCTTTTCTGTACAGAGTAAGATTTATGGGTGGTTAGACTGAAGTATGCTTTTGGACAGGTTGAGGTGGCAGTGCTGCTGGCTGCTGCTGCTGCACATGCTGCAGCTGCAGTGGAGGGACAAGAGCTGCAGCCCCTCTGTCAACACAAGCACTGCAGCAGTGATGACAAACAAGAAATCCTCTCTCACCCAGGGCACAGGATATGAATACCAATGGTTGCTATGCACTTGAGATTATGCTCAGATCTTTCCTGTTTTTAATCCCCCTGACATCCAAATCAACAAAGATAGAAACACCCTATTAGTGTTTACTCGATTGGTTATCCCCTTGCCAGTTAACCAGCCAGAAACCACAAAATTCTGGCCTTTCTCCCCAGGGCTTGCTTAATGACCATTGCAGACTATGAGGCAGCATGACTTTTTCCTCCTATCTCTGCATGAGCAACCCAAAGCACATTCTCATGAAGCAAAGTGAGTCTTCCAGCATCTTCTAAAACCAGGCTTCAAAGTGCTGAAATGATTGTCTTCTAATGCAACCGTTTCTGAGAAGCTGGGAAAAAAGTTTTGCTTCCTCTGGGTTTTTCTTCCAAGGAAGCTCAGTATGAAGACAGGAAATTATTATGGACTGAAACAGGTTTTCATGAGAACAGTGATTTGTGGTATCCTCACCACAGATGTAGCTAGAGATACTTTAAGATTTTATACTGGTGAGCACAAGAATTTCAGAAACATGGATCTGACTGAATATGAAGCAGCAAAGGAAAAATGGCTTAAATTCACACTTCCAGAAGAATTTCATATGCACACGTTGGCTTTTCTACATTGCCCTCTGTTAGCAGGAAGCTGCACTAGTGGCAACACATTATGCTGTGCAGGAAAGCTGAAGGGGCCCCTACATCCTAGTACTAAAAAATTTCCCACCAGTCATGCTCACAGCACTCAAAAAACCCCAACTCCCAAAACAAAACAGAAACCAACCAAGTCCCACACCCCAGAGCACCATTAAAGCTACAGCCTAACGAGTTACCACCACTTTTACTCTACAGCCTTTATAGTTTTGTTTTGCCTTAATTGGAAATAAAGCAATCTATTTGTAGCTTAGATTTGAAGGTAAACCACAATTCATTGTTCTGGTATTTCTCAATTCCCTCCTTCATCATTCTGAACCTCTGGCCAGCTGCAATTCAACTTGACAGAGATGGAAAGGTCTCTTGTATGGTACCTTTCAGCATGTGCCCTGAAAGTAGAGAGTCAGGAAGAAAAGAGGAATGCTGTCTGTGCCCCAGCTGAGTAACAAACTTCTTTAGACACTAGGGAAATTATCTCCCCCTGGGGACAGAATTCCACGGAAAAACCCCACCCAAACCTGTGCTAAAGGAACTCCATGTTCCTATTGATGGGTTTGATAACAGCTGGTCACAGATCAAAGCTGCACTCTGCTGAGCTTTGTACACAGAGAATATCTGCTTCATACCTTTCAAAAAGCACAAATCAACAGATGGGGAGAGGGAGAGACAGCAGAGCTGAGTGAGGCAGGCAGTGCTGTGGGACCAGCTATCAGTGCTTCTTCAGGCAGCACCACAAAGGAAAATTTTAAAGAGGGATAGAAATGTTCTATTCTCCTTTGCAGGTGGAAGAAGCACCACCACTTTGTGAAGCAGAGCTGAAGATAGAGAACACTGATGCATTCCCTTTTGTTTGAAACCTCTCCAACACCCCCACAAACAGGGAACACCCAAGCACCTCTGGTTCTCACATGCACTCTAGTTGAAAACTTCAGAGCCAGCAAACTACACTCCTTTGTGGTGACCCTTCAGCTTCCATTTATGGTGCTGTGTCTAATGATGCTATTCCACTACTCCAAGCTCTCTCTCAGGAAAACAGAAGCTCTAGGAAGGTTATGTGTCAGGATAGATATTGCCCTGTGGAATTAAACAGCCCCCAGGCTCTTACTCTTGCAGCCTTTTACTCAAGAACTCGTCTCATGCTTGTTTAAGTTCTGTTTTGCTTGTCCTCCTTTCTGAAGTGCACTTGGTGCCCAGGCTTTCAGCAGTGACAGTGCTGCATTCTGTCTGCTCACACCTGCACACAGGTTTAGGGCAGATAAAGAAAAGTATCCAGCATGGATGAACACAGACATGTGTAAAATGAAATGGCAGAAGGGGGGTAACAAAAAAACCCCCAACCCAAACAATCACCAATGCTGTATGTTGTGGATAGTTAGCAATACTTTGTCCACCTTCATCTCTCCTTGACACTGAGGGTTTTGTGTGTTGAGAGGCTGTTCCCAAAAAAAGCATGTCAGCTGGAGGCATCACTTCAGGCATTTGCCTGAAGAAGCTGCTTAAAGAGAACTAAATGCTACCAGGCAAAAAGAAAGGGCTGGTGTGGGGTGCATAGATGATGAGAAGGAAACTGGTTGTCAGGGAGAAAGAGACTGCATTTCAAGAATGAGAAGAAACTGCCTGCAGAGATCAGGAGAACTTTCCTCACTTCCATTTAAATTTACTGAACTCCCTACAGGTGGGTGAAAATCTCAAGGAGGGGATTACATGCAAGTCACCTGGAGTGATTTTGGCTAGTTTCTCTGGATCTGTACCACTCTTGTGCTAATCCAACCTTCTGCTTCCCCTCCCTCTTTTTTCCTGTTATGGTGGTTGATGTTCACCATAGGATTTACATAAAAATTGGGTGTAGCAGGTAAGATAAGATTGCCTCCAACTCCTTGTTGGTTTTGAAAAAATGAAACCCAGAAGACAAACCTTACCTGCGTGCTTAGGGAGTTACAAAATGTTACCTTTGTGGCTTCTGCTCCTTTTTACATGCAAACCAGAGTAACACCCTATTTTCTGTCAACAAGGAAGCCTGAATTAACTGAGGACATAACTCCCAGATTGCCCTGAGCAAATATAAGGGCAGAGTATTGTCAGAATGTGTAGCTCTGTCTCTTGGCAGCAGCCTGTTCTTGTGTCAGTACAGAGGGACTGTGGAATCACAGCATCAGCTTTATTCATCTTCCCCAGGCTTACATTGTCTTGTGAAGACAAAAGAGGAATTTCAGACCCTGGCTTGAAGGCATGCCTGTCTAGATTACCTTCACCTCCACAGCCTCATCTGTCAGTCCTGTTGAATATTTTTATTAATAGTGTCATAATATCATCATTTGGATCCTCAGTCTCAGGCCCTGTAACAAGAAGAGGAGCAAAGCTGGCTTGTACCATCTTGCACCTTCCTCAGATTGCTCCCTTTCCCTTTGCAGTCACTGGGTTTCCACATATCCTTTTCACCAGCCAAATCTTCAGCACAACCTGGAGAATTTTCTTTCTGCCAGAGAACAAAAAGCAACACAAAATCTTCCTTTTTGTCTATTCCTGGCCCAAAGCTGACTTCTGTTCTCATCTTGTTAAGGAAACAAACTGCTAAACCAACTAAAAGCCAAAGGCATCATACCTTTCTTCCCTAGGACAAGCTGGGTGTGACTCCTCTCAGCACTGACACCCTCCAGGAGAGACAACTGGCTCCAGGTGCCTCCTGTTCCTCTGGCTCATCATCAGGTGTGACATGTCCTACCACCTCCTTACCCACCTCCTGCTTTCCAACCTGAGGGGTTAGTTCCTTCTTGTAGGTTACATAAAGGGAGGATGAATCCAACACCACGACAATTTATGCTAAATATAGATTGTAGAATTGATTTGGGAAATTCTCAGTAACAGCTGCTGTACTGGAAAACATCTCCTCTGTACAGTATGGCAAAACAGGGATTCTATAGTTGAGAGTTTAAGCAATTTCTCATGGAACCAGAGAGGTTTTGTTTTCCTCACAAGCTGTAGGAACACAAACAGGTCCCAATTAATTTAAAAAATTCATTTCCCTTACAGAAATCATCATTACAGCTCACAACAAGCATTGTTCTTTGCTCATATCATGTCAATTCAGGATTCTTCGGGTAAGCTTGGGATTTTCAAGGCTTTAACTTTATTCATATCAGGCTTACATGAAAGGAAATATTTCTACAAATGCTGGTGTGAGCTAGATCAGGGTTAATTTAAAAAGCCCAACTGTTGTTTGAGCTTTTGCTTTTAAGTAGTGAACTAAACAAAAGGATAAAACCAGAGGAACGCAGTTTGGGTAGTCTTAAAGTTTTAGGGTCCTGAACAAAAAGCTCACTGGATTTCAGCTTATAAGGCACAAGACATAACAACAGAAAAATACTGTGCAAGCTGGAAGGACTTTTATGCTGACAGAATGATTACATTTGGAATAATGAGTTAAACAAAGGTTGCAAAAGTTTCCAGATTCTAGCAGGGGAACAAATTTCAACAATAAGAGGAACCAAACAAGAGGGAACTGAAATAATTAGATTAGCTTAATTGTAACCATTTCTAAATAACAGCAGACATGGAAATGTTCAGTAATTTTGTAAGAGTAACCTGTGAAAGGCAAAAAATGCTGTTCCTTTTAACACACAGAGCTGGCAAGAGAAGAGGCAACCTGTTTGGCACAAATCATGCTCATTCTTCCTGCATGCTGCCTCAAAAATCCAGCCCCTTTGCCTTTGGTAAAGCTCTGGCTCAGGTTTTCATTGTCTCACATGTCCACAACTGAAGCTTCCTTTTCCTGGTTTCACCAAATCTATTTTCTTGCCCTGTGAAACCATTGCAGTAAAAATTCTCTCCCTGACTTAGCACCTCTACTGTATTTTCACATACTCTGCATCCATCAGCTACCTCTTTCTCCTCCTAATGCATGGAACAAGCTCTGTACCTTGCTGTGACCCACTTCTCCCAAAGCACACACCAGCCAGCACTTGTTTGCAGCTGACCAGGAGGATAAGAAATGGCTCTCCAGCTGCTGGTGCTCTCCAGTACTGCCCCTTCCTCTTTTATCATGTTCCTTTTGCAAATGAAAAGCTTCCTGTAAAGAAAATCTACACTCACTTCAAACCTCTGCTTCAGACTTCAGATCTGTGCTTCAGGGTTGGTTCCCTTTGACTGCCTCCAGTCACTGCTGAAGCACTGCAGGGTTTGTCATGGTGGGAGTCTCCTCATTGCATCCTTTTATTCATGAAGAATTGTCACGAGGCAACCACTTGAAACCTAGAGTGGTGGAGCTGTACACAGAAGAATCTGTGCACCTGACTTTCTTCCCAGAGCCAAACTGCAGTCAGCAATCTTGTCACCTAGGAAGGTGGCCATGACGTGGAGTGTGACAGGGAACAGAGAATGGCTTCTGGGGGATATGGAGCGCCAGATTTCTGGGGAGCCTCCTTTTTTGCCTTTGCCTTCTTTTCCCCTTTGCCTTTTTTTTAAAAAGAATAATCTTTTGGGACTATCATATTAAGGGCTATCTGTATATATACAGGCAAATTTGTCACCAGGTGAAAGTTATCCCATGCCCAAGACAAGTTTCCTAATAACATTCAATATTTCTAGTTCAAGCATTCACATAATTGTTTGTGGATGACCATGCAGCTGCCCAGCAAATCAATACTCATACATCAGTCATGGGGATCAGTAACTTTCAAAGAAACAGTGCCTTGGAAGTGCTCTCATGTCTCTTATAATGGAAATAAACACACAAAACTAAAGACAACAGTACTAGGAAGACTGTGCATGCTGCTGTGGTGTCATGAGCATTCTAATTACTCAAGGACTGAGAGTGGACCACACAACTATGGAACTGTAGAGGGAAAACTTGGGTAAATGGCAAGGTCTGTAGGTGTCTATTGGAAGTACATTTAACAGTTTGCTTAAATTCTGTGTCTGTGTGTGTGTGTGTGGACATGCACACCCATGCAAATTCATATCCTGTAAAGAAAGGAGGATTTAAGCGGAGAAAAGGAAAAAAAAAGGCAGGAGGAGTGGAGCAAAGCATCATTGCTGAAAAAGGGGTTCAGAAGTAAGAAAAGAAAGGACTTGGCCATCAAGCAGCAAAGGTCTCCTCACCAAGTGGTGACAAATTGCTCAATCTCCTTCCTTTCAGGCTGAAAGGAACTGAAGGCAGGGAGCACTGAGGAATGGGAGATACACCCTGCACAGATTTGGCAGAGGCCACAAGATCTGGAGGCCACAGCACTTGCCCACCCAGGTCAGCACACAGCCACACGCTGCTGGCAGTCAACAAAAAAAACCTATTTACTTGAGAGATAAGCCCTGAAAAATGGGAACAACCATTGTGGGCCCAACAGCCTACAACAAAAGCAACATCATTTCTCATTACTGGACTCTTTCACAGAGTAATTTTTTTCAGAAAGCTTCTAGGCAGTGGACTCTTCAATTTGTCTCCCCTTGTCCCTGCTGAA
>NW_008624967.1:16031-49075 GCF_000691845.1 Merops nubicus
AGCAGACTGGGCCATCAGAAAGAGCACAGCCTCTCAGAAACCATGGGCTGCTCAGGGTGAGGGAAGGTGGCAGGAGAAAGTTCTCCCAGTGCTGCATCCAGCCTGACCTCAGAGGAGCTGCTCCATCTACAACAGCCTTCTCTTCATTTCCCGAGGCTTAAATCACCCTAGTGCATTTCTTCCTTAAAAACATTTTAACACTGACATTGTATTGCAATGTTAAAATTGGAATGTCATTTCAGGAAAACCTACAGCCAGCCAGGAAAGAGAAATATAAACTACAGCAAATAAAGAAGTCAACGTGAAAAACTTCTTGGTAATAATACAGAGGTATCTGTAAATAACACAAATGCAGGTTTAATAGAAAATAGTCACAGAGAACACTGAAAGTAACTATGAGAAAGCTGATAAGGGGAAAAAAATGAGGCAAATACTGAGGAAGAACAAGGACCTTATGATGTGACATACTTACAAAATATAGATTCTAAACATATGTCTATAGTAGAGAATTTGGTAACATCTGTAATAACCCATTACAAGCAGTTTCCATCTTTCCTAAATGCCTCCCCAGCAGCTAACATTTCCCACAAATCTGTTACATTCAATGATCTGCATATTAACCAAAACACAACACTCTGGTAGTATTTGGGAAAGGATTTTGTTATGAAAGGCTGCTTTCCCACGTTCTCTTTTTTCATAAACTTTTATATTTTGAGCTGAGTTAGAACTTCTGAAGATCCCTCTTTCTTTTGCTGGAAAAACAAACAGTGAAGTATTGCATGTAAATTTTCCAAAGGCTTTATCAAAGAATATCTCAGGTCATTTTTTTTAGGGAAAAGTGCAGTCTGGTCAGTGCAATAACTTATCTTTTCAGAACCATTTATGATTATGATGCTTTATGGTTGCAGCCAGCATGGAAAACATCTCTATGTGCTTGGGACTGCAGTCCAAGGAGCTGCCTGAGGCACAGCCTGAGACCTGCAGCCAGGGCAGGTCAGGGGGCAGCACTGGGGTCCACACCTCAGTTCCCAGGCAGGTTCTGTGTGTTTGGCTCTGCTTAGCAAGTAGATTTACTCCTCTGTGTTCCACAGAGAGCAGAGTCTATAGCTGTGCTGCTCAAGTGTTCCACATAAAACAAGACACCATACACAGGGCAAAATTTGGGAGTCACTGGGGTCAAGACTGCCTGTTGTCATCTTTTCAGTCAGCTAAAGGAGACCTCCAGAATTCCCTCTGCTGCATGACCCAGGCTGAGGATTCCAACATCAGCTATGGTTAATCCCACTGTTATCTGGTACCTTTAAAGGCTCTATCAACCCTGACATTTCTTGGCATTTCTTTCTCACAGTTAGAGCTTTTATTTTTTCTTTTAAAACCAGCTGAACTGGAGAGAATTCTCTATTTTAAAACATGTCTACCATTAGGGTGGTGTTTCAGGGCAGGAAGGTATAATGTACCTCTGCACTGTACCACAGAGTATAATTTAATTCTCTGAATGGCCAAGAGGCAGACAGCAGTAAAAAAAAGATCAGCTGCACAAGCCCAGTAATGAAACAAGTTGCTTAAGCAGAGCACTTCTAACCAGTATTTTTTTCATGCTTTCTGACTTTGCCTGTCACCCAGGACAGGCATCTTAATAGTACAGACAGGCTTTAATAGGGTATAATCCATGCACTCCAAATTTTCTCCTGGGGCTACCCGTGAGGTTAAGTGATATGATCATTAAAAGAGAGTGACAGTCATACAAGACAGAGCATTGGGGACTATCAGGAGCTGGGTACTGTCTGAAAGTCCTCCCTGACTCAAAAAGCACAGTGGATTCACTCCTCCAGCTGCTGAATAGCATCCCAGCTAAGCCCCTTCCTGATTTTGGTATCTTTAGTAGAATCACTTCTACCCCTCTGGCTACTCACCACCTTGACTGTGGGCCAGGCCTGACAAACAAACCAGGTGACTCCTTTATACCCACACGTGGGAATTCAGTGGCCAAAGCAAAGCCCAGGAACGTGCTCTGGCTTTGACATTGCCAGAAGAAACCTGGGTGCTCCAGGCCTGCACTGAACCCAGCGAGGACAAAGCAGCAGCAAACACCTCAGGGGAGGATTGAGCAGAATCTTCACTTTGTTTGGGCTCTAAGTTTTACCTGTCTTACAGGGATTTGAGGCTTGCTGACTGACAAGGCACTTCTGTCCCAGACAAAGAGTTTGTATGGGTAGATGCAATACAGAAAGTCCTCATGCTTCACAGTGGGCAGAGTTGTTTTGAATTCAGAGCAAAGGAAAAAGTTGGGAAGAGCTTGAAACAGGCTTACCCTCAATAAAATGACATTAATCATCTTCACTGCTCATGCAATTGTTCTCTTACTGCATGAACAGCTTTCAAACTCAAAGGCCATCCTTTCTCAGCTTCCAAGTCATGTCTCCAGAGAGCCACCACACAGACCTCTGTCCCTTGGGGTGCCTAGAGAACAAGGAGGACATGGCTCTGTTAGATGTCAGCTGAACAGGCAGCTGGCATCTAAGGCAGGTTTCTAACCCTGACCTTTGCTCACTCCCTGTCTCCTACAGACAGTGGGACTCACCCAGCAGACCTGCTCTGAGGCTGCCCCACTGGACTTCAGCTGCATGAGAGGAACCAAACAGTGCTATCAGCTTAGGAAATAGTCCAAATCATTTAGATGCCCCCAACAAACTACAAGCAGGTGTAGAAAGAGATAATAATGCAGAGCCTAAACTATGGGGTGTGTAAGATTAACAGACCAGGGTGGCCACATCCTATGGATTCAAATATCTCTTCCCAACACACCAGTGTCTGATAACCTGAGGAGCAGGCAGTGCCTAAATTTTCATTCTGTAACACCACTCAAATTCCAGCTCCTGTCACTAACATCTGATAATGACCACTAGCTTGTGCAGACTGGGGTTCTGAACACAGAATAGGTTGTAGGGTTTTGTTTTGCTCTGCTTTTTTAATTTTTAAAATTTTTCTTCAGAAATACTGAGCTGCTCTGAGGGTTAGCCCTAGCCAAGCTGGCAATTCATCAGAGAAGAAACACATCCTTTTCCTCAAACTATAAATTCAGAGGACATTTAGCATGGAAAAATGTAGTTCTCTTTTTTTGGTAACAGATCTGACAGCACACAGCCATCAAAATGGAACTGTGTAATGTGGGGATGAGAAATGGAGATGCCTAAGCAACCTTACCTTCTCTGTCCTGTCTTGAGATACTCTTCACCCTACACTGCACCTATGGACGGTATAAGAATCCCCTCTGAACATTGGTCTGCTCCTCACCTGTTTATAAGTGCTGCAGAGGAAAATGTTGGCAACAGGGGGGCATTCTCATCACTTGGGGTGGACTCCTGGTCTTCAAATGCAGTCAGAGCTACAGAAACAGTGAGAAACCAATGGCAAAAACTTCCCACAGAGGCCAGAGCCAGAACAGATTTCTGGCTAAGGCTGAAGAGGAACGATGCTCATTTCTGTGGTCTCAGAGGTTTTTGTGGTTCTCCAGCTTCCCTACATGGCATTAGATGTGGCTCAGGTGGTCTGCACAGCAACGCCTACAGCATGACCTCTACCACAAGATTGAGAGCACTCAAGGACATTTGTCACTGCAGCTCCGCAGCCAGTAACCCCAGGGCTGGGTGTGATCAGCCAGCAGCATGAATCTGAGCTGGGTCAGGGCACAGTGTTTTTGGTGGATTAGCCAGAGCACACACTACAGACTGATTTCCTTGCTGATTTTCTGAGAATAAAAGTAGTACTTGATCTTTCTGCAAATGAACCTCTGCTTTTAACCCAATCTGAACTGGCAGGGGGAGCTCACACTGGATCACTGCTGTGTGCATCACAGCCAGAACCTCTCCGATCCCAGCTGAGAAGTTCTAAAGCTGGGTTTACTACAGTCAATAGATGGCCTCAGCTGAATTCTTTGGAATGAATTTGCTCAATGCACTACACGCCACCTCATACACTGCTACTAACTACGTCAGGAGAGAAGTATGTTTCATTAACAGCTGGAACTTCCCTAATCCCTTTCCCTCTTGCTTCTGCAGTTGACAGAATCCCAGCAGGGTGAAAAAGGACAAGCATTACTCACTCCTGACACCCTTACAGCATTTAACTTCTCTCCCTGGGCTTGTTTAAATGCCATTCATGGTGCATCTTCTCTTTCTCCCAGCAAGGACTGCCAGGATGGAACATGTACACAGGCTAAGGCTAGAGGAGATCCAGAGGAAAAGAGGGGCACAAACTGAGGTTGCATGTATGGTGCCAGGAAATATTCTGTGGAAACATCATGCCTCATAGGAAGATAAATATGCAGCTGAGAGGAAATGGTGTAGGAGTGATGGGAAACCTCTGGGACTTCTTACCACAGCTGCCTCAAGACCAGAAAACAGTAGCTTGGCTTAGGAAACAATGGGAACGAAGGGAAGGTGGCTGGTGGTGTGACTAATGCTGGAAGTCAGGCTTGAGTATTGGACTAAGTACCAGATTTCATCTGAAACACAAGTGAGAGAGAATAGTAATCAAGAAGTCTCTATTCTTTCCAAAGATGCCCTCTAAAAAGCACCTATAAATTTAAGGAGAGAGTTTCCAGGACAGAAAGTTGACTTTAGAAGCAGAACCTGTCGCAGCCTGCCCAAGCACAGGATTCACAACAGGAGAATTGGTCAAGCCCAGGCAGAGCTGCAAAGAAGAGCCATTGAAACGAGCAGCAAATGCATCACAAACTCTTCTCTGAAGCTGGTGCCAACCCAAGGCCACTGAGCAGTGTACTAAAAATAACTGAGGTCACTCGACCTTACCAAATAAGCCTCCCTACTTTATATACCTGCGGCATCTGGAGTGTCAGGCAGAGTTCCTGCTGTGACAGAAGATACAAATGAGATGTTCAAACCTTTGCCACATCACCAGGTAAGATTATTAATGGAAGACAGGGCTTTAGCTGCCTGTCAAGGGACCCCATGTCAACTGAATCAGATCCAGAGAGACTCATTGTCTTAAACATCACAACGTTCCCACCTGAAAAGAGGAGAGGTCAGGAAAAGAAGGTGCCAAGGTATAACAACTATTAAATGTGCTGGGAATGGAATATTAGACTCAGGCTGCAGCTCAGTAGAAATGAAATTTCCTAAACATTAGATATCCTTTGAGGAACTAAGAGCCATTAAGTATAGACTCACAAGATTTCAGCTACTGCAGAAGACCCTGGCAGACTGTAAAGCTTTCAGGACAATTTTTTTCCTGTGAATGCTGTAAAGTAAAAATAAACTTAAGAATGGAATTTGTAAAACAAAGTAAAAAAAACAGACTATGAGTGAAACACTGCTTTTGATGTCCTTTACCACAAGTAGAGCAATGGTTCTGTGCCCCAACAGGAGCCCAAAGAACAGCACCACTGATGTAGAACTGATGGTCTCTCGTGTACCAGAGTAGATGGGCACAAAAATAGGTAGGAAAGTAAAAAAAACCCTCTGGGACATGGAGCAATTCATCATCAAAATTCATCATTTTTAAGCCATTTTTAAGCATGTTGCCAACAATACTGGACTCAGGACTAACTAGTGATTCTTCCCAAAGGAGCAAAGTATTTGCAGAGTAGAGCCCTACTACCAGTTCTTGAACTTTGTTGACGTTCACACTGTTGTTCCAAATATGATTTACTAGAAGAGCCACTCCCATTTCCCTCCTGTATTTGTTGTGAAGAATCTGCAAAAAAGTAATATGCAGGATCTCAGTTTTCCCTGCTGGTGGCACACAGAAGCAGAGATGATCTTTTCCAACCCAAACCATTCTGAGATCCAACCCCACTGCTGTGGCAGTGATGCCCTCCCCTAGACCAGGTTGTTCAAAGCCCCATCCAACCTGGTGTTGAACATTTCCAGGGATGGGGCAACCACCCTCACAGTGAAGAACATGTCTCATCTGAAGGTGGAACAAACCAAAGACAAACTGTTCTTCTTTCAGGTCACTTGCACGCTTTCTGAAGTACATTTTTTTCCCAGTTGATCCAGACAAGGGATGACACTGAGATTTCTAAAAAGCTTTCCCAATAGCCTTTCATAGCAGAGCTGTCCAAGACAAGAAGTGGCACATTAATGATGCAAAAAGCTTCTAACTGAGTAAAATGCCATTCTACAAAATATTCCTTTTTTTTTTTCCCCTCCAGAAAACAGCTCCTGCATCTTTCTGACTTTTTATCAGTCTTTTCTGTTTCAAAGTAAGTCCATTTATGCAAGGTATTTGTCAAAGCTTGTTTGCTTGCTTGCAATCCATGGAAATATTATGTGCTATTAAAATCAGGTCAACACTGATTTAATAGTCTCTCTGGGAACTTTTATCCTCAGTATCAATCTCTGCCACTCTCTTGCAATATTGGCCTTGTTTAAGATCAGTGCCCGAGGCCAAAAAAGAAAGGAAAGCTCTTTACCCCTGAGACATCTGGAGCAGAGACTCCCCCACACTCTCCAGAGTGCTTTGCAGTGATGGGGAAGAGAGGTGAATGAAAGGGACTACTGAAGTGCTAAGGAGAGAGATCTTGCTTACAGAGTTTGGATAATCCTGAAGTTTAAAACAAAGCAAACAGTCTGTGCTCCAAATGGGCACAGGGCTAAGAGCATTCTAAAATTTTAGAACAGCAGTTTCCAGGGGTGAGGTGCAAAAAGAAAGAGAAAAGTATGAGGTTCTGTTAAAATGTCTCTTGTAACTGTCTAGTATGAAAAGATTTTGATTCCTCTCAAGAACTAAGAAATAAAAATCCATTTAGGAGTCACCCAAATGTGCAGAAAGAACAATATTTCTCACTAGGACCTGAAAAAAGATCTGCTTTAGCCAATCTGCAGAGCAGAGAAGAAAGAAGTAGGGGTATAGAACACAAAAAACAGAGATGAAAGTGTCTAGAAAGTGGGGACCAGCTACTGCCACTTGGGCCAGTCCCAGTCGGGTGCCAGTGAACCTGGCTGCCCAGCTCAGCCTGGCAGTGCCCAATCCACACTGGACTCTGTGCATTGACCAGTTATGCAGCAACTACACACACATTGATCTGTTGTTTCCAATATCTGGAGTAGCAATTGTATGGATCAGTAACTGCACACACAACAGGCTTGGAGCAGGGTGTGTAGGTGCTACAGCTGCCTTCATGGATTTCCTCAAAATAGAGACAAAAAATGAAACAGCTACATTTCAGGAACGAAGCATTATGTGTTATCCTGGTTCTCTACTTTGTTGTTGGTTTCTTTTCCCTTACCAAGATGTTACTGAAGCCAACAGCCTCTGGTTTTGCATGTTGCAAACATTAACCCATTGTACACTAGGAAGCTGTGTTTAATATCAGAAAGATGGGGGGAGAGATTTCAGCATGTGTTTTCTCTGTTCTTCCTTTAATATGTTATCACATGCTTTTACCAACTGATTTGTTGCTTACTAAAGGATAAAAATCAACTCACTATAACCAGAAAGCTTAGACTGAGTGTCTGCACTTCTTAAGCTGTGTTTCAGTGATGGCTCATTTAAATTTGCCACTGGTCTCTGTCACTGCCAATCTGGTCATGGAAGAAGAGATTTTCTTAACCACACTTTTGAAAGCAAGAATAAAATTGTGTTTCCCCGTGGACCAATGGTTTTATGGAGGCTTCAATGTTCTGGCAACAGAAGTCAGGATCCTGTAGAGAATCCTGTCCAGAAAAGACAGGAATAAAATGGCTCAGGCAAAAATCCAGGCAAACCTCAAAGAGGTTTGAGGTTTCCTGAAAGATCCGAGCAAGAGAACTCAGAGAAAGAAAAGGGAAGGGTTTAGAAGAAGCATCAAGAAATTATACACTACTCACTCATGCCTGAAAATAACACCTGAAGCAGCTTTGTAAATAGGCACATAGTACACCATGAACTCATCCCTTCAGTCAGCTCATTTCTGTGCACGAGACCTTCAGATAGAAGGCTTGGCACATGTACAACACACAGGCTTCAGTTTGCTTTAAATACATACAATTTCAGTTTTTATGATACCCTGGCTATGACTTTTAGTCTCACAGAACTGAGTTCTCCCTGTTTTCCCTATTTTCCTTTCAGCTTTAGTTGAGTGTAGGAGATAATAGGGCAGATAGTGGAATAAGTGCAATATAGATATCCAGGCAGTCCAAGCTGATTGTGCTTTAGGAGCTGAACTGTCATTGGTTGAACTCCTGTTGAATTTTGTGCAAGGGAAAGCATGTTTCCTTGCCCATTAAGGAATACTTCACATGAACCAGATGAACCATTTAGAACACAAAGCAACCAGCATCAGTAATGCTTGTGAATATTTTGTTTCTAATGCATCTTGAAAGAAAATTGGTTGAGCTTCAGCTGTGGAGATGTCTATAAACAAAAGCTTTTACACATGCTTTATCTCAGTTACAGCTTAAGCATTGCAAATAAATATGTTGGGAATGAACAACAACAAAAATCTGTTTAGGGTTCCTGGGTGGCTCTGATGAATCAACATTTGGGAAATATTAAGGAAGTGCCTCAGGGAAAAAGCTCCCTCTCTGGTAGTCTTAGTTTTCAAAAGGCACAGAAGAGACTCAGAACTGCCACAATTTGCTGTCTTCAGTATTTGTGTTCCTCATACACATTAGACTGCTGTTGGGTTCTGATTTGATGTTGTCTTGAAGACCCTTTTTGAGGGAAAATATTAAAACACTTCAGCACTTTAATCCAACACATGTCCAGGCTTCCCTTGGAATGGACAAATCTAACAGGAAGTAGACATGCAACTAGAAAGGAGCTCAAAATACTGAACGTGACTACAACATTCTACAACATGACTGTAGAATGACTCAGTTCAGGAAAATGATACAACATGTACTTCATTGGTCTTTTTTCCACTGAATAGTAAGATAAATGCTGCCCTAATGTAGAATATTTTTAACATCCCAGTTTCAAAAGCCAAGTCCCATGCCACTTTTTATTTGTAATGAGATTAAGAAGAATAAGATTTATAGGGCTGAAAACCTAGGACCTCCATTGTTATGAGTCAATGACTGTTGTCATTGGTTCTTTTTTCCTGTCTATTGTTTTTCATTTGATGGTTTTCCCTTTGAGGGATGACTTCTCACCGAGGCACCAAACTAGTTTTGACACCTACATTAATGCCAAATTGTAATGATGGTTAAGGACATGGAAGACTGACCATGGAAGTGAAAGAGCTATTTTGCTAAGCAGGAAAAATTTGCAAGAAAATCTTCTTAGACTGCTTCCACTCCTTTGGAGATTGCATTAGTGGGCACTCTATTAGTCTTTGAAAAAGATTAAAATACTGGGACCAATCTAAGATCCTTACAATACAGTAGATTTCCTGTAGAAATGAAAAATTTCTTCCATAATATCAGAATTTTTCTTCTCTTTTCATCAGACAGCAAGCAAACAAGCTCCACTGAACTAGCTGGAAAAGAAGAAATCCAAATATTCTAGTTTCATACATTGGAAAAATAAGCCAAAAGACCATATTGTTACTAAACTCCTTGCACTGCATACTGGGGTGGAGTTTATCAACAAAACACAATGCAACAGTAACAGTTGCAAGATAGCAATTCATAGTCCAGGAAAATTCAGAAAGAGAAGTCCATTTGCTTTAGACCACCAGAAAGTCTTTGGGTGCAGTGTTGTGTAGTTGGTTTTGTTTGCTTTTTTCATTTATTAAATGAATTCATTAAACTAAAATGAATTTTCCCCAAACCCATTAAAATCAATGGAAAACTAAAAAAAAAAATGAAAGAAGGGGAAAAAAAAATAAAGGAAGAAGCAGCATTTGATCAGTTGGATGGAGTAAAATACCAGTTATCAAGCAATTTTGCTACTTTTACTGGTATCAGAGGTATATTATCCTGATTAACCTCAGCCTCATACCATCTGCAAGGCAGCCTGGACACTTAGCTTCTGTTCTGCCCTGTACAGCATAAACAAACAGATTACACATTAAATTGTGTAATTATGTGCCAAGGGCACTGTGCAGACCTACTGCAAGGTTGGTTTCTTGGAGGACGTTAGAGAATAGGGTTTGTTTCTGCAGATGCATTGAAATCAGCCAGTCTGATAACATTTGCCAGGGATCTGCTTGTGGGTATGAAGAATACACCTGAGTGACTTCAGTGAGGGCAGGTCTCTCCTTGATCCCTCTTACAAGCACTGAAGTTTGTGTTATAGTTCTAATAACATAAGTAAACCAGAAGATATCACAAGTACTCTTGATAATACTTCTGTTCACATCTTGGGTCAAATCAATTTCTGAGATAATTCTGTCTGAAGCTGCTCAGACTACCACAGGCATTAATTTAATCCATTAGATTTGTCCATTACCTACTAGCTTGGGACATCCTCATATTCTGACTGACCAGCATGAGCTGTAACACACACTGTTAGGAAAATAGCTGCTAATCAAAGTGATTTCAGTGAAGTGAAAGCACATGCTAACTGAATTCCAATGCATGCAGGAAAACATGCTGGCAATTCCAGCAAATAACACAATAACTGCTGTTGTCATACTACAATGGCTGTGACAACACAAAGCCTAAGGAACAACCTAAAGGAGAATTAAAGATGCCACCTCTGAAGAAAAGATTTGCAGAACAATCCCCCTAGCTTCATAACACAAAATTTACACCAAAAGCACACAAAAATATCTGGGAAGTACCACCAGGTACCTCACGTCACCATTTTAGGCGTTGAGAAAAATACTCATGATGCTCACCTCTGCTAAGAGTTCTGCTCAGAACTCTGCTGTGAAGGACAGAAAAATCTGTGAACAAGCAGTTTGCATCCTACAGAGAAACTTGCCATGAGGCAAAAGGATAAACTGGCACTAAATATGCATCTCTGGTTGTCATATTCTACCCTAAACCAAAACCTTAATGAGCAATTCTTAAATAACTATGATCTCTGCTAGAAAAACATCATATTGTGAAAGAACTTTGCCCACAAACCTCTTTCTTAACCTCTAAATGAAGCTCAGAAATTTGGCTGACAATCACCAGCAGCAGATTTCCTTCAGGTCATTTGCTGCTGAAGCTTCCAAACAATTGGTGGCATTTTTGTAGCTCTCTCAAGCTTAACAGAGGTAGCTACAGACTACTGGGCTGTTCTCACAAAAGGTACCAGAGCAGGAGCAGCACTTGCTAGTGCTGATTGTCAGAAAGAGTAAAAAGAACCCTGGAGTCAGGGCACGACAGTGGAAAAGCAAAAGGAACAAAGGGGTTTTACAACTGGCTTTGAGAATTTGCAAATACATAAATTCAGAGCAGCTGGAGATGTAATATCCATTCTTAGAACATCTTTGGTACCTGAAAATGAAGATCAGCTTTTGTAATTTAAAAAAAAACCCCAACATATGATATTTCAGTTCTGATTTGAAGGTGCAGACATTCAATCTCTGTCGATTTACTCTGCTAACCCTTTCCCCATGGGCATTTGCTCAGCATTTGCACGTGGGTACAAGAAGTGTGTATAACATTCTAACACATTTCTAGTCCTCATTTTGTAGTGCTTTTTCTCAAAGACAGCACTATTTCTTCTGCTTTTAATCAGAGAAATTTGCATGGCATGACCCAACTAGATCTGCAGTTAATATTGTCAAGTATTTTATTTCTTTAGTTTTTTGGGGTAAGCTGTTAGAGAACAACAAGGCCACCCAGACCAAAAAACACTTGCCAGGGATACTGCAGAACCACTGCCTCTCAAGACACTGAAGCTGGGCTGAAGAAAGCATTAGTAAACACACATCATGAAACTTCTCAACACTGGCTTGAGAAGCTGAGTAAACATTTCCATTTGTACTCTCCTTGACACTTGGATTATTGTTAAAGCTTAAATTCTGAGACTCAGACTTTGCCATCAGCAGCACAATGCAGGCTGCACCAGAACAACACTTCTAACACTTACCTTCTCAAAAACCTTGCTTAGGGAATTCTATCTGAGGCTAAATACCTCTTAATATTTTTTTGTGATATATATGCCCAATAAAGCAGTGAAAGAGTGAAATAACTTCCAAAAAGGGTTGCAGTTCATTTGTTGAGACTGACTGGGACCAGCCAGAATCACATCATGTCATGTTAGTGATTCGAAAGCCTGTTCCCCAAAACATTGTCTCTCAATTGCAAAATACTGTTCAGCTTTGTCAGATCTTGGTCAACCTAATGCCAACATGGAAATCCATCCAATGGACAGAGTAAATGCAGTAGAAATACTCTAATGCAGCATCACCCAGCTGCCATCCCATCTCACCATGAGGCACTCTGGTGACACAGACTCCCGGGAAAGCTGCCTCTGGCCAGCACAGGATTTCTAGAGACATCTTCAATACAACAAACACGAGATAATGGATGGCTTCTTGGTGCACAAAGGAAATCTGATTGTGAAGAGCAGGGTTCTGGTGTTACATCTAGAGCAGCAGTTCCTCTGTTCCAGTGCTGGCTCCCATTGTCTGAGTCATGAAGCTCTTTAGGATCAAGACTCTACTCAAAAAAGATGGCAACAGCAGAGTTGTTTCCGCTGAGGTGGCCTGACACTATGTTCCTTTTGTCCTTTTTATTGTCCCACTGTACTTGGCAAGTGGAAATTGAACTTTCCTCATAAATGGCTTCCTCTGGCAACTCAGGACAGTCGTTCCTAATCTCTGCTAGGCTGCAGCTTGCTGCCTTGGCTTCTGAGGACAGTTCTTGGAAGCTTGCCCCATCCTTTTGCCTCTGCTAGCTGGGCTAAGAGAAGATACTACTTCTCAATGCAAACCTTGCCTCTTTTCTTCTGTGATAAGTTTCAGAGAGGGAAAAAGCTAAGACAGGGCTCTGTTCTACAGTATCCCCAGCAAGTTATTATAGACTATTTGACATTATTGATTTCTATGTGGAAACTTAAAACTTCAAAATATTTTTGTATCAGTTATGCAATCAAATAAAAGACTGCTAGTCATCAATTAGACAAGCAAGTCCACTATGTAGCTTCTCATTACAGTCTACTTAAACAGATCATGATGGCAAAAACAGACAGGCAACTAGTTTTGGCACCCCCTGCATGGTACACAAGACTTAGCAGTGACTGGTGGTCTGCACACTAATCCTTGGTAATAACTCTTAACATGGAGTGTTATCACTGATAGACTATTTGACATTATTGATTTCTATGTGGAAACTTAGACTTTTAAACTATTTTGGTACCAGTTATGCAATCAAATCAAAGACTGCTAGTAGTCAATTAGGCAAGTCCACTATGTAGCTTCTCATTACAGTCTATTTAAACAGACCAGTGCAGGCAGTTAGAAGACACTTAGCTGAGAAGTAAAATCACTGAACAGAATTAGTTCTGTTCTAGCTCAAACCAGGGCATCAATGGAAAAAAAAACAAAAACCAAACCAACTTTCTAAATAACAGGACAGTTGTACTGAAACCTGGACAAATATGTTAAGGATAGATAACCCTTAAAACTGATTGACTCACATCCATGTTGGTACATCCATGTTTTTGTAAGAATTTCAGCAAGCGTGCCCAAGAGTAGTGAAATTGTTGAATATTTTTACTGTACCTCTTTTTTAAATGAAAATACAGGAAGAGAGTTTTCAAATTAATATTTCCTGTGAAACAGCACAGATGACAAAACGTCTTGTAGAGCTTTTTGGAGAGAGATAAGTGGGTCCGTAGTCATGGTTTTCTGAACAACCTGTAGGACAATTATCTATATAGAGGGACATCATAAGGCAGGCTGGAATCACATAGAAGTAATGAAAGAGAAAAATACTGATTATCAGGGTTTTGGTTAGTGCTTGATAGCCATCATTCAAAACCATTAAATTAGCATCCCCTTGGAGAAAGCAGAAGGAACATTTCCTGGAGAAAGCTTACTCAGAAGCAGCAATATATTTCATTTACACTGTTAAAACCTCATCCAGGGACTCGTAGGTGAAGGCTGCAACACAAAGAACTGCTCAGGGCACTAATCTGCAACAGCAGCAGTTCTGTGCTTGCTAAAGAGTATAAATATCAGAAAGCACAGGAGTGACTAAGGCAGATTTGGGGGATAGCAGGAAAGGAAGTCAAAACTTGCAAAAAAAAATCCACACTACTGTTTTTCTGCCTTCAACCAGCAGTCTGGCAGACAGTCATGGAGTGTTGTTGCATAAAAATTTAGAACCAGTCAGCTGGAAAGACTATGGGGGAAAAAAAAAATCAAGACAGTGTTTGTTGTAGCTGGAAGATAACAAGCAGCTTATCAGTGACAGACAGTTTCAGTGCCTGCATTTAGACAGAAGAGTTCCTTAATTTTATGTTATCAGAAAGTACATGAAGATATTGCTATAAGCTTAAAAAAGGATCTAGAAGCACTAAAATATAATTTACTAAACAAAACCTCAAGCCCTATCACTTCTTATGGCTGCATTTGGTAAATATTGTATAAGAAGAAAGTTCTCTTAGGATGTCCAAGGAAATAAGAAATATTAAGCAAAATGAAAAATAAGACTTCATATCAAGATCATTGAAGACAGTGGGAAAGAAAAAAAAAGATCTGTAAGACCTGTTAACTTCAATGACCCCAGGTCATTCACAAGATAGTGAAGTCTGATTAGTGTTAAATATTAGTGTTTGGAATCAAGTTCTGAGCTGGGAATCACAGAGAATGATCTAAGCAATCATCTTGGCTTCAATACAAAGAAATGTTTTAAATTTAAAACCTTTTAAATTATTTCTTTTTAATTTTAAATCAACCAATCTGAATCTCTAGCAAATAGCTTCATAACTGAAAGAAATATAAAGATAGGAGAGAAACCAGCAAAATAATAAAGAAAAAAAAACCCAGAGCAACAGCTCAGCAAGACAATGGAGGCAGGCTGTTAAAGGTGAAGGGGCAATTTCCACTATTTTATTCATTACCAAGTTCACTTCTGGTTTTTCAAGAAGGTTACAGCTCCCAGGTTCAGCCTTCTTGGACATTACAGCAGCAAACACCTGAACTCAGTGGTTTGCATACATCAAGGAACTAATTTCACTTCCATGGAAGCTGGGAGAGAAACTGCCCTTAGCACACAGAGAATACTACTGAAATTTTAAAAGAACCTACAAACCTTAGCATTTTTGTTGTATCTCTACACTTCTCCTCTGAACTATGAATTACCAGCATTTTTTACTGAGCTTTGTTATCAGTGCAATCCTGTCCTGAACAATCCCACTGAATTTCCCCCCCTGCTGCTCTTATATTTATGAAGCTAGATCCAAGAAAAGCTGCATATGAGCAAGAATGATATTTTTATGCCCAAAACTGTTGCCCTCCTCCTACTCAATCCTTTCCCCCTACAGGCAAAAGTCAAAAGGAGCAGAAAAAAACTTCTCTAGCTTGTGTTGGAAGAGCTACAACGGTGAGAACTCATACAGAAAACACATTCATGGTCAGTGGCATTGTTCCATCCATTTGGAAGAGAGAATAGGTGAGGGCCACATATAATCTGTGCTATGGAAAGGGCTGATGTAGGGCTGTACTTACACTCATTTCTAAATCCCAGATTTAAGCCTTTTCCATGTCCTCAGTATTCCTCTTGGAAATCAAGAAAGCTCTCTGTGAGAGAGGCAAAGATGCAGAGAATCCTACTTTTAGAGCCTGGTTAGAATCATCACTACATTAGTAAGGGAGGAAAATAGATGCTGCACAGCATGGTCCTTGCTGTCCTTGGCTATCTCTTCATTAATTGGAATTTAGGGTACTTAACACCTTGAAATACCTGTTTTTCAAAGTGTCAATTCCCTTAATGAGTCTGTCTGAAAGAAAGTATATAATCTATGTCACTTCCAAATGACTCCCTAAATACCCAGCTAAACCATCTATTAAATAATGCTTCTTCTGGCCACACTCCACATTAAGGGACAGGAAGGGAAGAGGCACTACAATAAATTTCACATGTATTTCTCCAGGAAGGTCTTCCCACACAAAACATTTACTGTCCAGTTGTCTGTCTGCTGGTGTCCTCTGGCTGCAGTCATTTTACACTCGTGTTCTGTGGGCTGAACCCCAGCTAGATAATGTTCAAATTTTAACAGATACCTGTGTATCAAACTGACATCACATTGCAGGAGTTTCTTCAAAATCAGGGATTTTGCTCCTTCAGCTCCCACTTCTGCTTTGCAGTCACAGATTCTTCCCAGCACAGCCCACTCTTGCTGCCTGTGCCTTGTCTTGTACTTGTAATCTTCCTCACAGCAATTTGACCATATCATTCAGAGCCCACCAAGGAAGCTGTGAAATCCTTATTTAAGTAGGACTGTAAGGTCTAACAAACTTTTCTCCAGAAATGGCATTGGTTTAGACAGCCTGCTTGAGGAGGAGGATGGACTTCTTGACCTCTAGCATCTCTTTCAATCTGACATTTCTCTGATCTTCTATAATGTCACAGAGATATTCTCTCAAGGGTGTTAAATTTGTATGGGATAAAAAGATAATTATTTTTAATGAGAGCCACGATTCTAATCTCACTGTGCAGCTTCAAGGGGGCTGCATATTGCTAAATATGTTACTCAGGTCCTGTGGAGCTTTCCCAAGTTAAAAAATACTGCAACTATTCCCAGCCTGAAGTTCTGTCTGAACAGCAGTATTGAGTCACTAATGACACTAACAGATTTTTCACCTTTTCCCCTGCTATTAAAGGAAAAAAAGTTATAGCCTCCTTCTTTGTATTGTTGATTTTTCACTATGTCTTCAATATACTTAGAAAAAACACTAATGCTTCTACATATTTGCACAGGTAGGGAGTTTGACCTCTTCCAGAGATTTTGCCTTAATTAAAATCTCCTGAAACCAGTAAAATTTGCTCCTTTCACATTTTTCCTTTAAGCAAACATTTTCAGTGCCTACTTCTAACTGGTATAAATGGTCTGACATTAAATGAGGTTAAAAAGTCCCCTATAAACTACCACCACTGTTATTAAATTTAATTAAGATAGAACAACAGGCAGTTTAAATGGGAAAGTGTTGCTCAAAAATGGCAGCAGAGAAAAATTACTCCACTGTTGTCGTTAAAGCTAATTGGAAGCAAGGGTTTCTAAATGACAATGTAATTAACAGGCTAATGAATACCATATTAGGATTGCTATTAACAATGAAAGCTGCAAACATACATGGAAAACTAGTTAGGGATATCAAACCATTAAAGATATTACAAGATAAAACTCTACAAACAAATTATACAGCACTTTATCTGATGATGATACAACTGCTCTGGCCACACAGCAGTAATTAAACCTTTTGCCCTCTCACACTGCTGCCAAATTAACTGATACTTATCATGGATTAGCTGTAAAATGTGTGCTTTGAGAAATTCTGCCATTCTAAAAATCTTCACAGAGCTCAAAGTGACACTGAGAAGGCAAGGATCAAAGTTGGGGGAAGGCCAACGGCCCCACGCAGCCAACAAGACACCGTTGGATTCTAAAATTCTTCACAGAGCTCAAAGTGACACTGTTTGAGAAGGCAAGGATCAAAGTTGGGGGAAGGCCAACGGCCCCACGCAGCCAACAAGACACCGTTGGGCTCCACCACTAAACAAATTGGTCCCATGCAACCAACAAGCCACCGTTGGGCTCCACCACTAAACAAATACCCCACAAAAAGGAACAAATAGGGTTCTGCTAAATGAGACTGATGTAGTTTTAGGCATAAATTATTTCCACTTCTAAAAGGACTGTTTGGGCTGGCTGATTTGCCATGAACTGCTGCCAAACGGCGTGTGGAACAGTCCTGGCTCTGAGCTAGGAGACCGCCCTTTGCGTGGCAGTTTGTCACCATTTCAGTGCTTGAAGTGAAACTTCAAGGCCAGGGCAGGAAGGCCAAGAGTTCTCAGCAGGGAGAAGAACATAATGAACAACAAAAAAAAGTGGCAGAAGGAATGAATTAGAGAATAGCCTGATGGTGGCTTAAGGTTTCTTGCTCCAGAAGAGCTTGGATGCCTTTTGTGACCGTACGGATCCTGGTATTCTTGCTGGCTCAAGACAGTCTTACTAGATGATATTACAGGAGAATAAATATTAGATATTACGTGTCCTTCTCTCACTGGGCCTGGTTTGTTTCATTTTGCTGCTGAAGAACGTGGCATCATTTTTTCAGCACAAAACCTGCATTTGCAAGTCGGGCCTTCGGTGTGTAACAAGAAATTCTGCTTGTTCTGAGTCCAATAACTGATATTGCTACTTCTAGTCAGGAACAGAGGCTCTAGAAAGCAGCATTTTGATTTTCTAGGCTTTTCCATAATGCGAAGATCACTGGTTAATAAGACAGTAATTAAGCAGACTTGTGCCAGATCTTTGCATCTGGTTATTTTCTGCAAGAGTGTTATGTTTAGATGCATTTTACACTCCTGGCAAGATGGGTGTATCTTCTGTTAAATTCATTAATGTGAAGGACCCAGGGAAAAGACCTGTCTTTCAGAAAAGACAGACAAATATAATCTCAAAGGGTTTAGCATATTCAAATAAGTCCATGTTTTCCCCAGAGGCTGCAAGTGGACCAATATATAGGCTTGAGAGAACTCAAGTATGCCACAGAACAACCAAAATATGTAATATGGAGACAACATAGGCAGGATTTCATAAGGAATCTGAGAGGGGGGAAAAATGAGGTGCTGATTCAAAGCTTAAGACTAGAATTTTAAAGGGAGATTTTTACTTAATAGCAAACACTAGATGAGAGATTGAGATACAAGAGTAAAGTTGTGACTGCAAAAAGAAAGGAAGAAAATAATAATAAGCATTTCCCTGCAGTTGTGCCAGACTGATTTTCTTAGAAGGCTTTGCAAAGAACTCCAGCTTATAAGCATTTTTACACGTCAGAAAGGTTCAATTTCATCAAGAAAAAGAACTTTGAGTGGTCATATCTGAAGATTCAGACTTCTAAGCTAGAATATAAAGCAGTATCATAAACAACAAGCAAACTATTGAATATACACTACGTGTGAATATACATAAAAAAAACCTACAAAATTTCCTCGGCCTCTACAAATAAATATTTCTAGATAAATATATTTTGTCCTTATTCCAAATTCCAATATCCTTATTTTCATTCATCCAAACAAACTGAAATGTATTGAACAAATTATCAAAACATATCTCCAACCCAAACATATTTAGTGGAAAACAAGAAAACTGAAAACATTTGGAGGGAACACAAAGAGGGACAAGGACATCAGTAACTTGTAGGCAAAGATGGTTTAAATAAACCCCAAAATTACCTCATCTGTTTTGACTCAAAAATTGTGATTGCTTCATATTCAAGATTCTTTTCTTCAGGCTGACCATTGTGACCTCTCCCCCAAAAAAATATTCAGCAGCACCTTTTGCCAATATTGAAACATTGACATCCTCCAAATAAGGACCTCCTTATGTAATCCTTGCTTCACAGCATTTGGTGGAGCCAGTAAATTCAGAACCATATTGAGTTATGGGGTAGATTTCAGCAGATCCCCAAATTACATCCTATCAAAAGATGGACATCTTTGGCTTGCATATACATGTCTTACCTGTAATCCCTTGGAAGGGAAGAGTATACCTTTACTTTTAGGTTGCTACTGAAGTGAGCTAGTCACTTTATTCCCAAATTAAGGCAACAGAACAATGATGTTAAAGCTTTTAATTTCTGCCTATCACTGATTGCTTTCCTTTAGTTTTCTGATTCTGCTCTTACATATGTTATCAAAATTACACTATAATATCACACTATAATAATGTGTTGTTGATAGAAACATTAATAAAAACCCAACATTCATGCTAGTGTGAAAGAAATAAAGAAAGGAATCTTTCTAAAATTAGCAGTAAAAGCAGAATTCACAATTCAAACAACTATGTTTTGTGTTTGAGTCTTGATGCTCCTCAAAACAAGCAGGGAAAAACACCCCTATGTGCTTTAGAAGACTATAAGATATCTACTTCTCAGCTTTCCCTCAGAGTACCTCAAAGCACTGGCTTAATCATGCTATGGATAGAAACAAGACAGAGTTTTGTTTGAAGCCATCAATCCTTTTTCAGCTGCTGCAGTGTTTTAGCTGTAAGAGGTTGACTTCTGTACAGTCCAGGAAACACAGGCACACACCTTTTTTAGCTACAGCCATTCAGTCCAGCTAGCTTTCTGACAGACAAGACACTTTCCAGCCAGTTTATGGCTACGTGGGGTTAGCAGCATAGAGAGTCACTGGTACAATAGTTAACATTTACATTTTCTTCATACTGTTGAAAAATCAGGGATAAAATTATAGCCCACACAACTATTTTCCTCATTGTTCAAAACAGTTCCTGGACAATATCCCATCTGTTACACCCCTTAATTTACAGAAACTTCTCACAATGCTTTAGGTTATACAGCCCTGAAAAAATAAAAGCTTAAATTGTGTAGAAAAAATATCTCCTTTGACTGCAGAAAAAAATGCATGGTGCATGCATTAAGTTGAGCAAATGAGTGAGTTCTTCAACTGCACACCTTTTTGACTGAACATTCATTCATATCCCTTGCCTGACAGTGTTTTCATTTACAGAGGTGCAAGGGAAAACTGAACTGAAAGATTTATTTAGTCAAGAAGAGGAAGCTTATAAAGGTCAGCCCACGTAAAGAAAGAGGAGAGGTTACCACGTGGTTTCACATACTACTCACTATGAACAGCAAACAGTAAATAAAGAGTAATTCCTACCTTTTCTAGAATACTTTTCAGTTCCACATGAAACAAAGCTAACACTTGAATCTGTGGTACTAATTCCAAATACATTAAAAAAATAACCTTCCCAAAGTCAAGACTTGTTTACAAAATAAGTTAATTTACGATGCAAGTCTTCCATAGAAATTTTAAACAAATTTTTCCTTCAAAAGGTTAAGAAACTGGGGTTTCTCTCTCTCTTTGTCTTCAAAGGTCAATGAGGAAAAAAAATGCAGAAAAATAAACAGCTATCTAAATTGCTAAAAATCCCACCCAACATCCCATGTGAAAATCCATTTTTATCTGTTCATTGAGCTATCTGGCTAAGAGAAGAGATTTTTCACTGAACTAGAGTTTGTCTAAAAACTTACAGGCTTTAGTGAAATATCCTGAAACATTAAATCACTGAGTTCATCTCAACATTTACCCTTTTTTCAACTTGGAAACAATCATCTGTTTTCATTTCCTCTCGACAAGTCCATTTGACCTCTCCTCCTTTTTGCAATAATGCTGGTGTATTTTACTAGAATAGTCTATTATTTTACACTGTCCCACACTGAACAGGGTCAAAGGTCCTAGAAAACCAATTAAGCTGGTTGTAGCTTTCAGAACACAAATCTTTTTAAAGCTTTAGAGATACCATCTGCATATCTAACTCCCCTTGCTAATGTACCATATGGGATTGTATGTTCTTCAAAGTCAGCACTCCCTCCTGTCCTTGTGATTCCTAGATGTGAAGATCTTCCATAAATCCTCCTCGAGGAGTCCATGTTAATGGCTTCACCCACAGGACCATCAGCTTTAACCTTCTTATTCACACTTTGAAAGCATCTTCACCTTCCTACATGACAGTAATGCAAAAGTGAACTTTTGCCAAGTGAAAAAATTGTCTTAGTAGAGAGACCCTCTCCTATACAGATCTATCCCATCTATGCAGCAGAAGTCTTGTACAAGGGATGTCCTCCTTTACCATCAGATGCAAAAGGAGGTGTTACCATAACTGCAATATCTCCTTTCCTTTCAGAAACTTTGACTGAGGTGCTAGGCTCCAAGCTGGTAGGAAACCTGTGCAGAGTGACTGTCCTCAAGATGAGAGCAGATGGAGTGAGGGCACTCGAGTCCAGACAGGCAGTCGCCATGCTTGAAAACCTCCCAGAAGAAATGCTCAGAGAAAATGGAAATTGGAGGAGGAAGAAGCCCACACATTTTATTATGGACAAACTATGACAAATCATTCTTTTCATGACAGGAGAACAAGTCTAAATGATAGAGGAGAAGCAGGAGCTGTCAAATTGTGTTGACTTCAGTGAGACTTTTGACATGCTGTCATGTGGAATTAATATAATCAAGCAAGAAATCTGCTAGCATGAGAGGGCACAACCTGTTGGAGAGGTGGACTCAGGAGTGCTGCTCACGGAGCAACTCTTGTAATTGAAAGAAAGAAATATGGGTAGGTCACCCAGCATTATCCAAGCACTCTTATTTGTGATGCAGCTATCAAACGAAAGCTCTGCTGACAAACCTCAGACAGTACTAGACAGAAAGAATGAAATGTGTTGGAAGGGAAGAACAGGCTGCAAAATAATCTTGAAAAACTGGAGAAGTGAAGTGGCCTGAACTGTAACACACCAGCACTGAGTACAAAATCTGAATAGAGCCAACAAATTATCATCAGCACCAAGAGATCCTAAACAGCTCATAAAAATACTCACAGTGTAAAAATACCCACATTTTCAAACTAACCCAGAGTAGACAGCATGAATATCTTAGATGCATCTCCTTCCTTGCCTACCTTGGCTGTGCTCCTCTCTTGCATGCCATATTATGCTACATCCCTGTGAAGTTCTACAGCACACTGGAAGTTCTGAAGATCCCTTCAATAAAAAACCCACTTAGGTGTGGTTTAGGCTCATGCTTAAGGCAGAAGGATGGACTAGAAAAACTTTTACAACTCAATTTTGATCTTTTTAAACACATAACTCTAAAACTGTGTAATACACACAACTGAAGGAGTTGTAGCCATGAATATCCAGCATTACCTCTTGAATTACTACTTGCCTGGCACAGGAAGCTTTCTGCTCCTGACCAGTGTTTAAGGAGAGTGAAGTTGCCTCCTAGCAGTAGCAGCACACATCTTCCAAGGGGGTAATATAGGTCAACATGAGCATGAAATCTAAATTTTGCTTTGGAAGGGAAAAAGGATAAGTGGAGACTAGTGCTATGAGAGTGTAGCTTCCTATTTAATGTGAGCAGGTCTTCAGCAACCACTATGGCAGGTGGGGGGAAAGAGAAAGCCCCAAACAAACAGAAATCACCATATGCATCAGCTCCTTTCCTTCTCAGGCAAGGAAGCAATTATTTTTAAAGCATCACATAAAATATATTAATATTTCCAGTACTTTTAAACCCCCATGTGACATCACCTGTCCCTCAGCGGTCGCACAGTGGCCATTTACATTCCCCAAGCAGCCCTGAGAAAGGTCACCAGCTTCAGATATCCATTCTGCCTCTGAAAGATGTACAAATTAGCAAAACCCATCATTTTAAGCTAAACCTCCTATTTCAGCCAAAATAAAGCATGCAGGATTTTACTAAAAGTTGCTGAATATAGCTATTGCTACCTGGGGTGACTGGCAATGAAAAAGGCCTCCGAGAGCTCCTGGTTTAGGGTATTATGAACTTGCACCATCATCAGAATCTGAAATCACTTTTTTAAACATTCATTGCAGAGGCTTAGCCCTTCCTCCCTGCCAAAGATTAAATGGATCTCCTGCTCCTCCAGGGTGCCAGAAAACAACTGTGTTTATGCAGTTCTTAGGTCTAAGCTTCTATTGATATGTGGGTGAGAGTAGATTAAAACTGGTTTCATACAGTCACCCAGGAGTGAAACAAGTAAAGAATGCAATTTTATGTACCAGCTGCATGCAATGTAAATACAGGAAATCACAGTCTCCACTGGCATAAACACATGGAAGAGACTGCAAGGAACCTGTGCTACCAGCAGGAACTCTGTTCTACCCATCCCTTAAGCCACACAGCATTCATTTTAAAGGCAGGAGACTCGTTACACTGGGAGCTGTGCAGACATAGATGCTCTTTGGTAAATTCAGTGGGAGTCAGGAAGAATATGGTGGTTAAAAAAAAAGAGCAAATGACAAGATGTCAGTAATTCAGGTGTCTGGGAAGTGACAAGAAATGTCACAGTTTTCTGTACCTAAGATTTTGGAGAGATTTTAGTAGCCTTTCTCAGGTGACATCAAGTCCATTGTTCTTCTGGAGTACGTCTACACTGACTCTTTGTCCATGTCTTGCACGTGCACTACTTAGCATCTTCATTGCACAGGATTTCTGGACAAGCCTTACTAGGGGTAGTTGCACTCCCACAAACTGAGATCTTTTTGAGGCAATGTATTTTCCTCAGTTTAAGCTTGATTTGTTTCTTAATTACACTTGTGAAGACCAATGGCCACATGTGAGTACACACATTCTTAACTGTGATAGCCTCTTTAACTCTCTTAAAGTCTCTTTAACTGAAATTTTCACACAGCTAGAAGTCACTTCATTTGGCTTGTATCTCTCAAAGTAGGGACCTTCTCATTTCCCTGGGGATAAGCCTGGCCTGGCCGTGGGGCCTGAGCAGCTGCAAAGTCACCCTCAGCAGTCTCTGGGCTCCTGTTTGTATCTGCAAGCCAACCCCCTTTTGGGCTTTGATGTAGACAATTCACCTGGGTTCAGTGGCCCAATACTGGAAGTCCTGTCCACAAACATCTTATCTTTGACTGGTTTGGGGGTATAGGAAGTACACACAGATAAATAATCATGGAACAGGAGAGGACTGGGCCATTGTAAGATTTCCTGAGGTGAATTTCAGCAACTTAGGCTAGAGAGTCACAAGGCAGAGGGCAGAAGAATTCAGAGTGAGCAGTGGAGGCTGCAAATGGGGAATTTCTCTTCTTATGAATATTGAAGATGTGTCCCACACGATGCCAGTGAAAGCAGTGGCATCCCATCAGAGGGAGCTGCTGCTGCTGAATAACAGATGCTCTGGGGAAAGGTAAGAAATAACAGATGGGAAAATTGTTGTTCTGAGGATAATAAGCTACCAGAAAACCCCAGGCCTGAAATGACAAATGACCAATTATTGATAATAAATTTCAAAACACTATCTTTTCATCAGCTAGTCAAAGTTTCAATAACTCCCAGTGCATTCCTCCTTTCTCTCCATAGTAGGCCATGTATTAACATTCCCTCCAGAAAGCACATTGATTTTTCTTCATATAAAGGAGTGAGCAATATATTGTGGGGTGGTGTGGGAGCTTAATATTGCACAAGTGTGTCATAATATATGAAAAAGCTCTTTACATACCCTAGTAGCCTGAAAGCAATGTGACAAAACTAAAGCCAACCTTAAATTTGATATGACTCCTAATTTAAACTACATGAAGAAAGCCCTTTCTTTCCTCTTGGCTAAATGCAATATGTTGTGCAAAGTCTCTTCAAGTGTTTAGAACACATTCTGCCCATGTGGTGGCTCAATATCTTGTTTTCTCTGTTTCTGCAGAAATGACTTTCCACTGAGTAATTTCTGTCTTTGTCACAAAAGCTGTGAGCATTAAGGAGACCAGCTGCATTACAGTGCCATGAAACTATAAACCAGTATTATCAAATGACAAATATGAGACATGTGTCTGAGTTATTGTATTTTAGGATTAAAGAGAAAAAAGGGAAATCTAGATGGAATGATTTAATTACTCAGTTGCATTCTTCTTTCATCCCTCTCTTTTATGTTATTTCTTTTTAATAGGATTTACTTTTTTGCATTGTCATATAGGCTAGGATCTAATTCTCCTATATTCCTGAAAGCTCCAACTGAAAATGGCAAACTGAGGTGCCAACCAGGCTGTTGACCTTAGAGGGTGTGTCTACACAGAATAACACTGAGAGAGCCCAGCTAATTATTTTGCTAGCAAGTTAGCTTTGAGGAAAAGAACCCACTCCCCTCTCACTGCAAGTGATTCAGTTCCATTCTTATAATGCAACATTTAGATTCTTCAATTCACTATTCTGGAATTTCTGTTGAGAAAAGCTTAAAAATGCTTGTCTAGTAAAATAAATAAAGAAATAAATAGACTGACACAAGTTTTGGGTGCTGTGCTTTGAACTGAAGAAGAGGATCCTGAGCTATGACCCCTGGTTGGGGACACAGTCAGTGCAGCTAAGGATATTTTGTCTGTGATTAGCACATACCCAAGGGTAAACTACAGTTGCTTCATCACCCACTAACCCCCAGCCAAGAAGGGGAAGCAGAAAAGGGAGAGGAGATTCACAGGTTGAATTGGGAACAGATTTAATGAAAAAGCCAAACAAATACCAATGCCAGTACCCAACACCAAAGCAAACAAAGTTATACTCAGCCCCGTAGCATGGTCACAATAAGTGGACTGCAGCCCTGGAGCCTGATCAGAAAACACCAAGCAGGAAAGCCCCCCAGCCTTGCTAAACTTTCCCCTTTATACTGAGCATGATGTGGATGGGATGGGATCCATCTGTAGCCAACTTGGCTCAGCTGCCCTGCTGACCCCAAACTAATGGCCTGCAGACCATGGCAGGTCTAGGATTCTGACAGGTTTAAACCCTCAAAAGGCTTTTGCCAGCCCTGCTAATTGGCTCATTAAGACAGTGCCCTGTTCAGGGTGTGAAACCTAACAGCTAAATCTGCCAAGGCACTGCCCTGGGCTCCAGCTATGCAGTTCAGAATGTGCCCAGTCATCTAAACTCAACTGGCAGAGCACCTAACTTCAGAAAAGCATGAGAGTAAAGAATTATTCCTGTGGGAACTGAAATCAGGATTAGATGCACTACCAGTTTGGTGGATTTGGCACACAGTAGGATTTTCCATCTCCACCATGCAATTTAAGAAGCAGCCCTTTCAGGAAAACTTAGAATCATAGAATCATAGAATCCTTTAGGTTGGAAGGGACCTCCAAGATCATCAAGTCCAACCACTGAGCCATTAGGGCTCTAAAGTCCTCTGCTAAAACAGATCAACTTGTCAGCTGCAACACTGGAAGTTTTTTACACAAATAGGATAGTGCTTGTTCACAAGGCACTAAACACAACACTTCAGGTTATAGGTTCCTCACATGACTCCAGCTAAAAACTGCACATTTCTCTGTGTTAGGGTTTTGGGTTTTTTTACATATTCAGAAGCATATTACTACTCATTTTAAGCATTAAATGTCTTTCCCTTTGTTTCGTTTTTGCTGCCTTAGCAATGGATGTGATTTTTCTTGGAAATCCTATCTCTTTAAACAGGAATAGCTCATGCTTCATGGCAACAACTGATAAATGGAAACATGCCAGAAATACTGTGCCTGCTTCTGAAAGGCAAAATATGAAAGTCTCTCCAGATGTGCCTAGAAATTAGACAGCATTTTTGAGATGCTGGATTTTTTTAATAACCAATTTGAAGAGCCTGTAATTTAGGACACATTATAATTCAGTGTGAAAAAAAAATAAAAAGAAGAGGCAGATTATCTACAGTCCTAAACCAGCCATGAAGCAGAAGTTGCTTAGAATTTCACTAGGCACATATTGCTACCTAGTAACATGTTTCATATATTACGTGTTCTATTACAGCAATAACTCCACCATAGCATTATTTCAGACTTGAATATTGGTTTATGTGTTGCTACAGCACTGGTGGAGGACAGTTCCCAAATTCAGTTATGTGTATGATTTGTTGAGGATTATACTTTGCAGAAATGAAAAGTATATGTCAAGGATTTATGTGAGTCCTGCATCATACCAGTTCCCCTCTTTTCTGCTGCTGGCAGCTATCACTAGGATGAGGGCTGGAACAAGATGCAGTAATGGTGAGTGCTGGTGGGGTGGCTGGGATGTGACTCCTCAGAGGCAGAAGCTGTTTCCCCCTGAGGTACCTCCTGTGGCTGCCACACTGGGAGCAGAAGGGGAGGTCCAAAGCTGTCTTTCCTAACAACTCTATATCCACTTGTCACCTAGAGGAAGAAAACAATAGTTCTTTCATTTTCCTGCCCAGAAATTCATGAGGCTGATAATTGGGGGTGTAGGAGTTCAGCCCTGCAGCACAAATTCAAACACAGCAGGGACACTATAATAAAAAATCCTCAGGAAGAGACACTATTCAAATTGCAATCACTGTCCTCTGCAGCTGCTTGTGCACTTGGGTTCATGTTCTCTAAAAATTTTGGAATTTATTAAAAAAAAAAATCATTATGCTTATCAGAGAATAAATATTCTGTAAGAGCTCATGTCTTATAGGAGAAGGCTCAAATTTTAAGACTTTTTTTTAAAAAAAAAACTGGTCCTGAGAGAGTAGGTGAGAAGAGCATAGTACAGTCCCATCTTCATTCAGAAATGTAGCACAGAATGTTGACTCTAAATTGGTTTGGTTGGGGGTCATCCTGAAGGAATCCAGCTCTGCAAGATCTACCTTTTTTTTTTCCAGGCTACTTTCAGAAAATATGGCATTATTTTTACAACCACCCACATCACCTTGCTCTGGAAATCCTTCTTCCCTCTCACTTCCTCACTCTGCCTCCTTTGGCAAAGCTTCCTCTGCTCTGTCCAGTGACAGAACCAACACCAGTTTCAAACAGATTCGTTTCATGGGAACACAGGCAAAATTTGAAGAGTACAGCAAACCCAAACTTGTTGGCTGGCCTGAAGCTGCACAGAACATTGGGCAATGTTGCTTCAAATCAGGATGGTCACCTTTGAATGTTCAGTTATCCTGCTTCATGTTCAAAATGACGTTCACAAAGTTGTTCTCACTTTACTGTTTGCATGGTATAAGGTTATTCACCTTCTTTATCACTGCCCTTACAGGACTAAACTACAGTTTAGTCCCTCATTAGTGAAAGGAACTGCCAATAGCTTCTGAAAAAGCCTCTGTCCACTATACACTATGAACAAAAGTTGCATAAAATAAACAGGAGTATTTTGCTTGTAAGAGCTTCTGAGAATAATTTATGCTGTAAGTAAACTCCTCAATGTGTCTAGTAGTGTTTAGATGACTACAGAACATCCCTTGTGTAATTAGGAAGCCTGTTTTTGTGTAATTAAGAAAATGAATGAGAATTGAGGGAGTCCAGGTGATATTGCCACCCTATTGTAATGTAATATATGATGACACTTGCATCATTTTTATATACACGACTAATTTTTAGGAACAGTTTTTATATTTAGGCAGAAATTGATATATTTTAACTTCAGAAATGCCAGTGAAACGTAGTTCTTAAAACAGGAACAAACCCAGAGAAGTAGCTGGAAAAAAAAAAATCCATCTTACATAAAGTGTTTCCATTTTGCAGTGTTCAAAGGAAACTGAAAATTGATTAAAAGAAATAAATGGGTGGTTCTTCCCCTTTTCCCACAGAATATTATTCATGAGTACCTAAATCTTTGTGTGCTTGTGTTTTTTTTGGCTGTTTGCTTACAAGTTTTTCCTAGTTGAGAAGATTCTAACAAATTATGGTATAGCAAAGGTATCACAGCAAAAAGAAAAGACAAATGGTAACCAACCTATTTTCTTTCCATTTCAGACAAATATGAGAGACTTTGGGGTCCCAATTCCAACACACAGTTACATGTATACTTGAAATAATTAACTCTCACTCTTTGAGCTGCAGTAAAGTGAAGAACAGAAGAGGTCACAAACAGAGGTGTTTCTGACCTCTTTTTTCTTAGAAGTGCCCCATCGCCAGACAACTTATAAATGAGTATCTTCCTTTGGTTTGAATATTTAATTAGGCTGGTGTTTTTCCCTGCAGTTGTGGTACCTCCTTTCCACTTGCATTTTTGTATTCTGTCACAGGAAGAATTCTAGCCAAGTCTATATTTTTATTTTCTCTTTCAAATCCTGCCCAAGCTTCTAAGAGCTGCCAGTTGGGGCAGATTTCACCTTCCACGTCTGCACAACTGCTTTAAAAAGTGATATTAACACTCTGTACTGAGACAGAGTAGAAGGAATGTGAGGAGCTGCTGCCTTTCTGGAGGCACAGTGTCTGTAAGAGAGCCAAGCATCACTGGAGAGTGTGAAATTGTGAGTTCTGCTTTTTTATCCTGTGTAAAGTTGCTCGAAGGTTCCTTGCAGAGGTAGTGACTGCACATCAGAGCCTGCACAGGGGCTGATCAGCGTGGCTACATTTCACTCTGGTGCCTCCTCTGCAGAAGAGCTGCTGGACCCAAGCAGGATAGAGTACACAGGGGTGCTAAGAAATGGCAGCAAGCTGCTTCAGATAAAGAATTCATCATCTAGGACTACTGTCTGACTGGAACATGCAGTTCCAGTCCTTGTCTCTCTCCCTTATATGACAGCTGTCCAAGATACAGAAAGCTTATTTAGGTGCTTAAGTAGATTTTCTGAATCTGGCTGTAATAGCAGCACAGGGAACTAACTGACATTGTTCATCAGGTTTTATAAATAGCTTTCCTGAAAAAAAGCTATTTCATTGAGAAACAGGAAGGAAACGCCCAACTATAGAAACTCATCTCTTTTCAGTAAGGAGACAGAGCCATTTCTAAACCTCTCTCATTTAGCTGCAGAATATTTTTAACACCTCACAGAGTGTGACTTGCACAGAATACCAACCAGCACCCAGAATAACACAGAAGAGGGCAAAAAGGAGATTGCACTGAGGGGAAGCACCATTTTCACTGTTGCATCTGTGGCTTGTGACCCTTACAGAGGTAAGTCACGGTTCCTGGAAACCTGAGGGTACTCCTAGGGATATGCTTTAGCTCAAGGTAGAATTGTGAGGTGTCTAAGCAGGACTTTAGGATTATATATGCCAAGCCTTGTGATTATCATAGGCACTAAACCTCCATTTTTCCTAGCAGCTAAAATTCCCAGTTGTTGAGTTCAGTACAATTCACAGAGTATTTTTTGAGCTCTCTTGTAAGGATCCTCTTCTGATGCCACCTGGGTCTCTGACACTTCTCTGCTCTGTCATCCCACAGCAAGCCAGATGCTGTACCTTTTGGAGGAGCCCTTTTCTGCCCTGGTGACCCCCTTCCATGGCCATGCTCTTCCTCCTTGGCGTGGCCCTGAAAGGCGACTTCTCTTTCCCCCCTGTGGTGGCTGCTCCAGTGAAACACTGTCTGGGCTGCAGAGGAGAGGAGGAGTCACAGGTGAGAGGGCAGCCTTTGCTCCCAAGGTAAGTACCTCTTCAGGGCTCTGACTGGGAGGACACACTTAAGCTACAAAGGGGCAAGGGACTGTGCAGAGACAAGGGCACAAAGAGAGTTTTCTTCCCTTTCTGGAAGGCTAAGAGGTAGCATGCATGAGAGTCACGCCTTGGGACAGCCAAGAGCTGCCTTTCGTGCTTGGCAGTCACATGCTTGCTTCTAGATCACAGGCACATCTCTTTCCTCATGGGTCTTTTTTTTTTAATTCTTTTTCCCCAAGTTTGAATATTGCTCATAAATGTCAGTGGGGAATCCCACTATCTGCTGCTGGGTGTGAGAATTGTTTCCATGTTACATTAGGGACAAAAATAGTCCTATATTATTATGTAACAACTGAAAGTAAAAGAGAACCGAGAAGGGGGAGGAGCATTTGCTGCTGTCACTAGTGCAAACTTTATCCCAACTTCTCCTGTGCCAACTTGCTGCACAGCTTTTCCAAGACTTGTGAGTATTTTACAACTTCTAACATACTCTCGGTTTTCTTTCTTTCCTTCTTGTACTAAAAAGATGAAGGAACTCATACTGCTTAGCTTTCAATTAGTTAATGTTTTTTTACAATTTCCTTGTTATAAACATGAAAGCCTTTAAGTGTTGTATTTATAACGTTGTAGCTGGCACCTGTTTCTCTGTTTCTTCTGTGTGAGAGACATCAGCAAGTACAGAGGATTGATGCTGTTCTGTGGAAATCTGTCATTGTTTCCTAACAAATCCACAGAGCAAGAATGAGGAGAAAAATCAAGATACTGCTCTGAGCCTCATTAACATAGCAGGGCAATTAAACAGCACTCAATGCAGGCAGGGAGCTGAAAATCAGCAGCCAAGAGGAATTCTATTGAAAACAGTGGTACAGAGATACTGGAGCTGATAGCAGTGCAATAGAGAGGTATCAGCCAGCACTAAACCAGAGTAAACAAATGCATTTATGACTGTTGTTAAAAATAGCACTTTGCACTGAATGAACCCAAAAGGTAGGAGGAAAAAGAGGCGTGGGGCAGAAACTTGTGTGGTCAGAAACTGCAACATTACCTCTCTACAGGGCAGTATTAGGAAATCCTCCTCACTGTGCAAACCCCCTTGTGATTCCTTCTGTGTGCAGCAGGTATATTCGTGGATCTTGCTTTTAAATTAATCTGGTATTGCAGAACAAATTCCTGGTTATAATTATCTTTTTCTTTTTGCTGTATTTTCCAAATAGTCAATAACACAACACTTATTCTGCCTGTTGTGAATGTTTATTTCTATTTACAGTTACCAATCTATTTGAGGTGTACTAGATAAATGGGAATGTGTCACTTGGTTACTTTATCTTGGGAGGAAATAATTGCAGCTTAACTGAGAATAGACAACTGATCTTCATAGGTCAGCAGAGGTATCAGACTCATTCTTTGGGAGTCTGCTGGCTGCTGTAAACCCTGAGAACACATAATGTGACTTTATCCAGTCACTATCATTTTAGCTCATGGAACTCAAACAGTAAAGGTCAGCTTTGCCATCTCCTTGGTGTATAACATTAAGAGGTGAGCTGCTTTGGTGCTGGCAGGGTCTGCAGCCAAGCTCTCCAAGCATGGTTTCCTGAACTAGGGGAACCTCAAGGGGAGCTGAGAGACCCACCAGGAGCCCCCAGCTCACAGAGGCTGATGAGATCTGGGTGGGGCCAGGAGCAACAGCATCCAAGTGCCCCCACACCTCCAGAAGAAGCTCTTAGGGAGCACTAGCAGCCAGAATCTCCACAACCAGGGCAGTTTGGGCAGGAAGGGTGCTGAAGCTAGACCAGGGAACAGTGGTGTCCAGGCAGCTGAAAGCCATGGCCTCTCTGGGCTCTGCAGCCCCCACGGGTGACACAGCTGCCCAGCCAGAGCTCTGGTGGGAACAGAGGAAGCAGAGGCAGTGATCTCACCCGGGTCAAGGAGCAGCTCTGCTTAGGGATGGAGCTCTGGGTGCAGGCACGTAGGTGGAGGAGTTGCAGGGAGTGTGAGAGAAGGATGGGCTGCTGGAATCCCACCCTGCTGTCCCTGGGAGAGGCCCAACAGGCAAACAGGACCTGTGATATGGATTTCCCCATCCTCCCTCCACCTGGCTGAGCACTCGAGGAACAGTGGAAATGGTGACAAGTTCCTGCCTGGTTCAGCA
>NW_008624967.1:49106-60151 GCF_000691845.1 Merops nubicus
GTGACTACCCCACCTCCCCAGAAACTTACCTGCTCACTGCTTCCATGCCAAACACTGCACCTTAACTGCTGGTGCCCACCTCAAAGTTTCTGCTCACTGAAGGTTCCTCTGCTCTTGCTGGGCCAGTGCTGTTCCCAAGATGGGTGCTGTGAACCTGTGCTCAGAATGCACCTGAAGGAAGGACTGTAAGATAGAGATATTTCATCCCAGCTGCCTGCACTCTATCAGCAGAAGCAGAGATTTCACTTGGCCAAGGCTGAGTGCCACCATTGAGATAATGTTCCACACATCTCTGTGATACATCTAGTCTGGGATTTCCTTCACATCCTGTAGTCTATCTGGGGCCTGTTTCCCACCATCTATCAGGATTTACAGGCAGCAGGGGCTGGATTTTTATATCATCATTACCACACAAAGAATTCAGGCACCTCAGCAGCTAATAAAAGCTTTCTGTCTTCCACTTATGAATTAATGTACTCGTGTAAAATATGGAGACTGATTCTTTTTTAGCTAAGACATTAGTGAAGAGCAGCAGAACTATTTGGAAGCCAGCAGGAGGTGTACTAGATAATTAAACTGTTGTCCTTGCTGATAGGTTATTATCAGCAGGTAACAAGATATATGCATCATTCCAAACCATCCTACAGTATTTCATGCTATAACAGATGAGGTGCATCTTTAGAGGCAGCACAGGGTGATCACTCAGACATTGTTGCCTTTATGGCTGCTATAAATTACAACTTAACACTTTAATAGTTTATCAATTAACTCTAGTGCCAATGCTTAAAAATTCTTTACCAAAAAAAGGCTGATTTTTTTTTTTTTTTTGTGCCCTGAGGAATTGTTTCTAAAAGCTTTATAAAAATACCTGTAGACTAGAAAATTTGCACTCTGTGACAGCTAAAAAAGTCACTAAATTTAGCTCACCCACCACTAGAATTGATCAAATGTTTTAGGGTACCTTTTATCTTTTTTGACCCTCCCTTATGGCACTTCTCAGTATAAAATGGGAATCTTACTTTACAAATGGAAAAATATTGGAAGAACCTAAAGATTTGGGGTTCAGAATGTGATACCTGGAGATGGACTTTTTTAATTTTTTTTTTTTAATGAGATAAATTGTTTAGCATTCTCTAGGATTGCCTGTTTCCCCTTCAAGCAGGCTGTTCTGGGTGCTATCTGTGAACACAGACAGCTGTGAGAACTCAGTGCTTTTCTGAACCAAGCTCTGTAGAGGGCACCCGTTTCTTCCAGCTGTAGCATCTGCACTGGAGAAACCTGCATCTCAGCTAGCTGGAACAACTTGAAACATCCTGAAACAACAACAAATACATGCCTGGGGAGCATGAAGTGTTTCATCCTAAAGGCAGATATATAGAAAGCAACTTAAAGTCAAGAGTTTTGGAGGAGGGAATTCAAAGTTATTGTCACTTGTGAAAAATCTGTGTTAAGGACCTTGCCCAGATCAGAGGGAGGTGGTGAGATGAAAGGAGGGAGAGGACTTCCTCACTGCTGCATTCAGCTGCCTTTGTCATTGGACACATGCTTTTCTTTCTGTGATTTTCTCCTCCTTTTCCTTTTTCAAAGAAGGATATTTATACAGCTTTGATACTTTTTTCGGGGGCTTGGTCCATTTGGTGAGTAGATTCCATTTGGTTCATAAATTCTATGAAAGAAAACAGAAATCTTTACATCAGTATGTGATTTAATACCTTTTACAGATTATGTAAAAGCAGTGAGCATGGGACTGTTTCAAGTTCTCATGAGGAATATGCTTTAGTGCCCCTAAATCCTGCCACTTCTTTACATCCAGCCTTTCCTCCTCCCTGTCACCTCCACCCTGACTCAATCCTTTGCTGTGCCCCATTCAGTTGTGCTACCCCAATTCCACTGCTGGAACATCAGCAGAATCACTGATTTCTGTTCCTCAGCCTTCCCCACAACCTTCCTGCAGGAAGCCTTGTAGTTTATACACAGAATTCTGTTTGCCTCTGCAGCTCTGAGGTGGAATATGTTCATTGGAAAGAGACTGCTGGAGAGCAGCTACACAGCACCAACAAATCTCTTCTGCAATTAAACCTCCCATGCCTTGGCCAAGTTTGGGCAGGTTTTCTAGGCTGCCAAACTTGAACATATTACTAAAAAGCATAGCTTTAATTAAACGTTTATAAACATTTTCTTTATGTGTAGGAAATGAGTATTGCTGCTAATTTGTTTTTGGAAATGACTGAACTAGTCTTGATGGAACTTAAAAGAAAACACTAGCCCAAGCAAGTAATTCCGTGGAGGAAATTTCAGCTCTAACAATAGCAGCTTGACCAAAATAAAAGCAACTGAAATTGAGTCTTATTTGTAAGACCTTGCTGCAGAAGGCCCTAAAAAAACCACAGGCAATAGCCCCTTTACACATATAGAAACAGGATGGTGTTTCCAGCCCTTATTTTTGACACCATCAGTGTTGAATTTAATTTTCTAAGAAAATAATGCTTATGCAATCACACATCTGTGTGTGTTTGCATGTTTCTGCCTCCCTCCTCTATCACATTTTTTTAATGCAAGGCCTAATTTCATTAAATAATTTACATTGGAAGAGTCACCTCTTCCAGGCCCCCCTTAAAGTGGGGCTGACTTCAACATTAGAGAAGGGAAACATCCCAATTAAGATTTATTGTGTCATCTGCAAAAAGGTAATAAAAAGGGGAATGAGCTATTTAGGCAGTTGCCACGATCCTTCCTATGAAAATGCTGCTTGAACCAGTTGCTGCTGACCAGACCTTGGCTCCATATGGTTTGCCTCATTTATTCACTTCCGATTTATTTTATAAAATAGGGGAGAAGAAAAGTAAAATTGCAGAGCTGGACTGTCCTATGGCTACATAAAAGGCAACTAATAAAAGCAGTTGTCGTGCTGTGTTGTAGTAATTAGGGGAACTCTTCCAAGCCTTTATAAAAAATCACAATTATACTGATGTTAATGACTCTGATACGAGCTACTTGGGCTGCAAAGTCTCTTCTGATTGTTTTTGGAACAAAAATATCCTTCGATGACAACATAGATTTTCCAAGAGGAATCCCCCTTATATTGCAACATTCAAAGTTAGGTCTCTATTACCTAGATGAAAAGAACCCTTTTAAAAAGGTCCGTGTCTTGTGTTTTCCACTAATTTAGAAGATTTAAAGGGGACATGCAAAAGTTGTGAAGTTTTGGCAGCTTCCTGCTTTGAATGCTCTTAATGGATGGGCTGAAGCCACTCAGAACACTATTGCAACATTATATAGACTTATTTTTTCCACGTCTAGGTCCCAAAATGCACTTTCCTGATCCAGGTTCTCTGTGTCTGCTGTGAGTAATGTTCCAGAAGGCAGGATGCTGGGGACAGCACGGCCAGCACGAAACTCTGCTGGAGCACTGAGCGGGCTGGAGAGTCAGGTAAGTGTCACTTAGTGACATCTTGGGAAATTTCAGCAAAGCTTTAAGTGTTATTTTATAGTCCAACAAGAAAACTTGGTAATATGGCAAATTTAAGGCTTGGAAACGTGTCCAGTATTTTAGATGAGATCACTAGCACCCTGTAAATTTCTGCAGTGGTTTTTCCACTCCTTGCTCTTTGCTTGTCCCAGGATTACCCAGCAAATAGGTCTGGATCTTTTTCACATTTGTGTTTTTTCTGTTTGTTTGTGACACAGCAAGCTCTAGCAGGCTTGCCCTCTTGCTTGGACTCAATGCCTGTGTCTAGCTGGCCTTTCATGGTGTGCAAGGCTGTAATCCCTGACCTTCAAAAGGGTCTCTAATACAGTAGGGAAATTCTTGAAAGCATCCAGGCTCTGTAGCACTCTTTAGAGCACCCCAGGATGCTTTCTAGACAATCCTGTATCACTTGTATTTCCAGTGTGGCCAGGTGACCTTGTTACAACCATCAGAAGCTGTTATAATTAGTTCTAATTCATTAGCATATGACTGGTGAGGCTTGCATGCATTCCCAAAGCCAGTCTGCTTTGGAGGTAAGGGGAGAAGCCAAACAGGACTTGTCTGAATGGTCTTCATGCTGGTTATGGCACTGAACTTGTTGCTTAGGACAGGGTGGATTTTTCTTAAAAAGAATTTAGATTAAAGCTTCTTTAGCTTCTTCAATCCCAAACCTGTAATTGCTCATACTTGAAACAATAGCTTATCTTTAACAATAGCTGTTCTGCAGAAGTCACAGAAACAACTGCTCAGCTCAAAATTGAGTTGTTTACCCAGTAGCTTCACAGGACTTGATGCAAAGTGCCAGAGTGAGCTCTCCACAGCCAGCTACAACTCCCTGAGCCTTTGTCCCTACATTTTTGATCTCTTGCCTGCCCATGTTCTTCTATAAAAGAAGCAGGTCCTGGCACTTGTTAGAAGGTGCTGAAGATGTGCTGTATGATGATGACAGAGCAGGTCCTGAGCCACTGCCCTGGACAGGTGCAAGTTACTGCATGCCACTTCTTCCCCAGCGATAGCCTGTAACCACACGTGAGTCAGGTTAAGGTTGTTCACTCTTCTAAGCCTGTAAAAAAACCCAAATGCATCACAAGCAAATCGCTTTCTGGTTATGCTGAGCACTTCAAACACAGTCAGGGTTGTTTTGACTATTGTATTTCCCTTACTGCTCCTGAAAAATATGAAAAGCCATTATTCATGGAGCAAGAGGCAGACACAGGATTGTGTGACTACCTCTGTAAGCAAGCTCAGTCTGTTTTCTGGTCACAGAAATGCTGCCTCTGTTGTAACTTAGCTATCTAATCTCCTTCGTCCTTCATGGGAACTTAAAAGAAGTCTCATGTCTTCTGGGAGTGATGGTATTTGCTTCCAAAGCCAGTGAACATTTTAAAATATGTATTTTAAAGGTATGTGCAGGTTTTTACTTGTTCAGCATTTATGCTGTTACTTTATAATCTCTTAAATTAATAATTTGATTCTATTTCTCATATTTATACCCAGTGAATGATGCAGTTATGAAGGTACATACAAAAAGACAACAACCTTCCCAGTAGGGCTTAGTTCCTAAAACCAGATGTCACATATAGCCATTAACTTCTAGGTTGTGGCTGTTAAAAGAAGAAAAAAGGGACAGAGGTTGAAAATAGTAACTCATGGTACAATAATCTACTATGAGGGAAAAATGCTGAGTGAATTCCACCCAGAGAATATATTTTTGGGCCCTCTATAATAGATTTGTAAAGATTTTTCTCCTTTAGATCTTTAGTGATCAACAAAACTGAGTGATGCTTTTGTAGTTGTAGTCTTCTTGCTTATTTTTAATAGAGATAATTTATATAAAATACCATTTTAGAAACTCCTGCACAAAAGCTACCTAAGAATATTCTGGTGATGTTAGGAGTTTCAGAATAGTTTCCAGCAATCAGCTCAAAGAGGTAATACTCACAGAGCAGACAGGTAGTTATGACATTACCAGAAATTTAGGATCCAAGGTTGCCAGTCTGTTTTCCAGAAATTAGATCAGCCTTGCATTACCAAAACGACTTTGAGTAACTGAATCTCTGTCTGTTGGCCACTTTACTGTGAGTTATCTCCATATGCTGGAGGAAAAGATGCCATAAACAAAAAGTTAGAATAGGGTAACTGGTCCTTGGGAACTTGACAGGGAAGGAGTCAAAGGAGATACTGATCTACAGGCTCACAAATAATTCCCTTGCCTTGGTGTACCCAAGGATGCTTCTGCATGCCCAGAACCAGTTCCTGCCCAGTGCCAGCCTGCAGGCTGTGTGAGGCTTTCAAGCAGTGCTGTAGAAGGTCATTGTTAAGGAGGTTGCTGAATAAGAGTTTATTCCTGACATTAATCTTTAATATAAACAGCTACATTAACATCAACACGAGAACAAAGTAAATAAAGGGTAGGTAAATAAATTTCACCCAGTGTCTTGCTCCAAGTGATTCTAACAGCTACTAGTACAAGCAGATTTTTTTTGGCTTTCTTAAGAGCTTCTACAATTATTTGCCATATGATTTGAAGCTACAAGTTTAGATTAAATTACACTTTAGCTGATTCATTATCCCTAAGATTCTCCAGATGATTTTGAGAGTTCAAAAGCTGTGATTAGAGAATTCTCTCCCTCACAGCAGGTGAACTGAGGGAAACTTCATATTTTTCAATTTTTTTTGTGTCTTTCAGAGAAATGGAAGTGGTTTAGTAATTTCACTGAAATGTATTATTGGATATATTTGCACGTGCACTCACTTTCTCTTCTTATTTTCTATGCATTCTTATTATCCCAAAGTTTACTTTTAAAAAGATCATTGAAATGTCACTAGTACAAATAATTCATTCTCTCACAAAAATGAAATAAATCATCCCTTGGAAGTGCTAGGTTTATGTTTGGACTTGATCTTAATGGTCTTTTCCAACTTCAAGAACTCTGTGATTCTACCTAGCCAGTTGTAAACTAGATTTATTCTACTGTACTGTAAGCCTACCAAGGCTGCTGGGAAAATGAAAGTCTCCAAAAAACCTCCAGGCATATTCATTCTCCTTATTCCCCACCAAAGTTATTTTTATGACAAATACCAACCATATAACTCTTCCAAACAAGAGTTAAAATTTATCAAAGTCCTAAAAAGAAAGAAATTAGAGGTGAGCATGGAAATTGGGGTGCCACTTTGATGGTCATTTCTATGAATTACTGCAAATTAAGTTTATAATTATATCATCTTGGGGAGTGAGATAGTTAGGCTGTAACAAGGTGGATGTGCTCACTAAGTGAAATACTTCCAAGAAGAGGAAAAGCAATCCAGGGGAGTGTTCCCAGTCACTGCAGAAGTCCCTTCCCTTGGTTTTGCTGGCATTGTGTCAAATAGAGAAAGTTCTTCAGGCACTGGAGGCAGACACTATGTGTTTGTCACTAATTAACCTCATCATTAACCATTGTAAACTCCTTTTCTACCTCCCAGCAGGAAACGTTTTGGTCATTCTACACCTTGTTGAGATCTTCCCTCCTATTGATTACTTCTGGGGCAGTATAGTGGGAGGTAGTAAATGTTTGGGCCTTGGAATATTAGGCAGATGGAGAGGGAGACCTGAAGAAAGGAGCCCTAATGGTCTGGCTGTAGCTTGGCAATTCAGACTGTGCAAATCCATCTGTCATCCATGCATTGTGAAAGTGTGTAAACCAAAATTTCACTGAACTGATGCACTCGACTCATCTCCAGCCTTGGTGTTTGATCTGATCTGTCCTCCTGAAGGTGGGGAGTTAGGCCTTAGCAGTAAACTATATCCTGAGGTGGAAGTATCTCCTTGGTATACTATTTTAGCTTCTAGATTGTCTCTGAATGAATTTTTTATGATAATAAATTTAATTTCCATGCCCCATAGAACTTACTTTCAAATGAAAGGAGCTTCAAATGGAAGTGTATTAGCACTTTTTTAAATTTTAAAATAGAAAAAAAAGCTCCCTCTCTAAATACAATCTAGAAGTTTCACTTTAGCTCAAGACAGGTGATGCATGAAGATGTTCTGGAGAGGATGTGGGATTTTGTTGGATTGACTACAAAACCCCAGTGATTTCTAAGAGATACCCCACAGGAGGGTAGGGGTGAGTGGGGAGCAAGGAAAACACCTCACAGTGCCAACTGTATGTACTGATTTAAAGACTAACAGCCATGGAAATAGCAGTTATTTCAAATTAATCCTGTTAGTTATGAAAAAATAAATACAGATACATGTTAAAAAGACATTCAGCATGCAGAGAGAAAGTCTTCTCTTGTTTATGCTATCAGGCAATTTCCATAAAGCTCCTAAAGCCCAGGCTGCTGTGAAAGGAATTGTTTCTACTGCAGCACAACACAATGCAGCAGACCACTCAAGTCTCATGGCACCCTGCAAAAGTAGAAGAGGTAGTTTTATGTCTTAGCCAAATTCTAATGTGGGTAAGTTTTCCCTTCTTGTATCCCAGGTATTTGTTTTTTCATGTCTCCTTGTCACATCTTCTAGGAAACTTTGCAGCAAAGAGAGAGAACCTTTATTTGTATACTTTGTACACTTCTGTGTCCTCAGCTGCTCTCAAAAATCTGCTTTTTTAATGAGTTGTTTCTGTTCCCCAGAAATAGCTGGCTCCATAAAAACACTGGGGTGACTCCTATGACTTCCAATTTCCTACAGAAGCTATCTGGATAACTACATGATTTTACTGCTGTAGAAAGTTTTTTTTATCAACATGTCCAGACACATGCAATATTATTTAATGGACTATAGCATTGGGCTTGCAGTTATGCTCATTTTGCTTCATAAAAAAGAGATGTTTCTCACCTCATTATCCTGTTCCACACAGCTGGAGAATTGCTCCATTGTCCTGCTCTCTTGCTTCTATTCAGAAATGAGAAGGCTGAAAGGTTGTGCCATAATTTGGCTAATCTTAGACTTTCCTAGCTTATTTTGGTGGATTTAGTCCTTCTGAGATACAGCTCTCTGTGCTACCAAAGAGAGCTGACTTTAAAGTTCTCTGTAAAAGTAGCACGAATTTCCTTTTCCATCATGATATAAATGCAAAGGAGAAATGGCCAAATAATATGTCAAAATTAAGTTCCTGAATCATATTAACCATCCACAAAACTTCTCATCTGATCTGCTGTTGATTTGCAGATAAATTTGCCAGTGTAATTTGGGAGGCACGCTACAGCATTTTAGAATTCAGTAATTTCTTCCTGCCTTTATTTGCCCTCCAGCAGAATCAACCTTACACTTCACTTAACAGGATTGATTAATTAATTAGCAATAATTTGCACTTCCCTTTTCCAGCTACCATTTTTCTTAATCAAACATGAAGATCTGGGATGTGAGGTTTTTTCATTGCAGATATCCCACTGACTCTTTTTCTCAGCTTTCAATATTGTGCCCCCTGCTTGAAATAGTCAACAGATGATCCTACCACACAGGATAGCTTGTCTGTAGGTCTCAAATCTCATATTCACAAATATTGCATTGCCTTCCTCATACTTGGTGAACTCCAACAGATGTTTTTTCCTCAGCTCTGCTCTTGGAAGCATCCAGTGTAGTAACCAGCAGGGTCTGGCAGTTACAGGTGTCTACAGATGATGAAAGAAGCAGGAGATAATTGTACATTCTCTGGGCTGTGAAAGTTTGAGTTTGGCCATTTTATCTGCCAAAATTCCTCAAAGTGCTAAATAAATGAGGACAACATTTTTGTTTATTCAGCAGAAAGCAGTTCAAGCAGTGGTGAGGTCAGGCACCCTCCAAATTCAGCAGTACCATTTACCTGTTCTGCCCAACAGCTCCCCTTTCAGAGATTCTTCTGAATATGCTGGCAGCAGGCAACAGTTAGATGTCCTTGAACATTTTTAGTCTTCTTTTTCATAGCCTTTCATAACAGCAGGAGTCCCCATGCTGTTACTAAAGATGTGATATACTTTGTCATATGTGTTATGAGACAAATAGCTCCCTTAGAATTTTGAAGACTCTTCTCTAGACTCTTAGGTATAGGCAAAGAGCTCTAACAGAAAGAGAAAAAAAAATGCTTGGTATTTGCCTCTTCTCCTCTGTGACATTAGTACTATGATACTGCATAATAAACCACATTTATTATGGTTAATAACCACATAAAAATGTCCCAACCAATAAACAGTGTCTCAAGACTACTGAAACCTGGCCCATGTGTCATTGAGATTTTAACTGCAAAGTGTTTGGTTTAGTAGCCAATCTCTCAAGAATAATTCCACTGTGTGAGCCCAGAAGAGAAACTGATGTAATTTCTAGGGAGCAAGATGCTTCTTCACCTGAAAATCCACACTGGCATCCAGGACAATTCACAGCTCACTTTCTGAAACCTCCACAAATTCTGCTTGTGACCAGGGGCTACTAAAGCAGCATAACTGCATCTCAGTTCTCCAGCAATAAAAAAGGTGTAACAACTCCTTCCTTTTTGCATTTTGTCTGACTTGTTGAGGTGTTTTCTAATTTCTCTTTTGGAAAACATTAGCCTTAATTAGAGGTTTACATAGTTTAGAGCATAGCACACTAGGTTCCATCTTAGTGGACGTTTTCAGTTGCTCCCATTAGCCAAAAAGTAGCATAGCATTAAGTATGAGTTCTCAAAAAAATGAGTCTTTCAAAAATGCAGGTGGTATCTCCACTTCTGTTTTGGTTTTTTTTTTCCCTTAAAAATGGGCCCAGAGCAAGTACAATCAGTTTGTTTCAGCAAAGCTATTATCTTTTTCTGGTAGTAATCATGCTGATATTCAAGCAACTACACAGCACATGAAATTCTTGAAATTCATTACTATTACTCACTCCACTTCAAAAAAAGATAAAAATCAGGCACACAAAGTTGGCTGTAGATGAGTGAAATTTTGTTAGTGCAATTTGAACCACAATTTGGAAGTGACTCAACAAGTCCCTTAACCGAGTTTGTTATCTGGCTGAATGTTAATCACTTTCCTCTGCAATTAGAAACCAAAATGAATATGAATATACTCTGGACTGAGAAATCCACACAATTACATTATTACAATCAAGTAAACAAACACAGCTTTGGGGAAACTGCTGAAGCTTCCTGGTGGTTTTTTTTTTTCTCTTTATTTTGACCTCCTGTTCATGGTTTTGGTTGCTTCTGCTTAGCTCCTGCAGACCTGTGGGGGACAATTAAAAGCAGGCAGGAAATTTAGTAAAATGTACATAAGCCACATGACATCAGAGATGTTTAGGAGGAATGGCCAAATAATTCTTTTTTCCCCAAATCTTCAAAACCATTCGTAAGCTACTGAGATTCTGATATATAGTATGCTGCTAACAGGCCACAATGTGAGTATTAAAATTTATACCAGACATACAAAACATTGCCAGAAAACATCTAAACAGATCTCACAGCTCTACAAAACCTGCAAGGCTTCAGATTATTAAAGGGATGCATTAAGCTATTCTGCTTTCATTGGTGCATGAATCAAAGTGCTCAATTCTATTTCTGCTAAATTACATAGAAAAAATGTTATTGCATTCACCCTTCCTAAAAATAGAATCCAAATATCCAAGAGTCAACAACATCATATGGAA